>NW_011888840.1:1888786-1890369 GCF_000151845.1 Pteropus vampyrus | reverse complement strand
GGGTGAAACTTTGTGGGGTGGTTACTGGATACATTTTCTTGTATTAGTTGTTAAAACTGTATTGAAAGCTCAAGGCAGTCATGTAAGATTTATCAGTCTTCATTCCCAAGTGCACAGCCTCAGTATTAGTCCTAAGCATTTCTCACCTGGACTGCTGCTACCATTTGAATGCAAGATGTCTGAGGGAATTTTTATCTTATTCATTCTTTGATGTATCTCCAGTTCTTAGAACAGTGCCTGGCACATGCCACAAGTTCAATATATACTAATTGAATGAATTAACGGCTCTTACAAGATCTCTGATATATTAGCCACATTTTGCTGCAACCAATCTTAAAATTCACTGAGTCATTTATATTCATGCTCACAGATCTGCAAGTTGATTATAGTTTGGGTAGATTTAGGCCGAGTTCGGCTGGGCCAGACTGGACTCCAGGCTCTCTGGTCGAGTCCAGGTCTTCTTCATGTCTTTTCATTCTGAGACTCTTCTCATGATGAATCACAGGAAACCAGAGGGTGTATGATTCCTGTGAAGGCCTTGGCTTGAAACTGTCATACTGTCACTTCTGCTCACGTTCCATTAATTAAAGCAAGTTATGTGGCCAAACCCAACATCAATGAAATGGAAAAACATCTTCCCACTCTAGTGAGAAGTCCTGAGGCAAATAACACTCATGTTTAATTCTAATACACGGAGGAAATAAGAATTTGGAACAGTGATCCAGTGAGCGCCACCTGCTCAAGTGTCCTCGATATCTATAATCTCATCACCTTGCTTAGAGTCAAGACGGGCAATATGTCATCCAATTCATCGCCCAAGTCCACTCATCCCTCATCTAGACATGTATACTTAACCAAATACATGCTTTTTAACCTTTAGTTAAGTTAAAGCTCATTAACAAAGAATAAGAGAAACTTTGGGATATGACCCCTGTCCAAATTTAGACCTTCGTATTTCACCAGACTTCTATCTTAAACCTGAACTTCCTCATTTTTTTTTTTTTGGTTGAATTCCTAGATATATTTATGAACTTGGTGACTTTCTCTGGCAGAATTAATTACTACTCATGTTTCTAAAGCACATTATAATATACAATAACATCTAACATTTTAAAGCATTTGTTATATATGAACTAATTTGATTCTCATAAAAACCTTATTATACTTTGCAGGAACTAAAATCAGTTTCCACTATTTGTTTCTCTCAATACTTGGATTGTCAACATGGATGGAGTTGGGAAGAATGAATGAGAGAAAAGGACCTCTGCTCTAGCAATATGGTGCATTTAGATTTTCGAGTTAAGTTCAACTAATGCCCATTCATTACTCAAACGTTAGTGAAAAACAGATTCCTGTGCCTTCTTGCAATAAGATGTTCTACTTATTCTCCAAACAAGTCTTATTTAATAAAAATATTAATTAAAAGGAAATAATTATCATTACCTAATTCTTTTATTAATCCTATGTTACATAATTATCAATAATTGTGGCTTTTGATTTTTTAGAAAAATATGGGAAACTATTTTTATCATTCATAAACATTCCAACTATAATTTTATGAAGAAGTCAGGTGAGATATGGCA
>NW_011888840.1:1878182-1888471 GCF_000151845.1 Pteropus vampyrus | reverse complement strand
ATAAATGCTATGAATAGTCTCAGGAGGAGGCAATAGAATGGGAGTAGGGAGAACATGCAAGAAGATGTAGGTTAGAGGTAATGCCCTCGTTCTTAGACGGGGCAGTAGGTTTGGGTTTTTAGTACATTGTTTAAAAATAGAATAAAAGAAAAAGATACGAGGACCAATGATGATAGTGTGTTTTGAAGTAAGGATTATAATTAACAAAATTCTGGGCTTTCGGGGCTCCAACACAAAACAAAACAAGAACAAGAACAAATGAATTAAAAAAGAAGGTTGGGGCAGAGGTGGAAACAACAGCTCTGGAAACTGGTAAAAAGAAGCTGGATGGAGGTATCAGCAAGGCATGAAAGGAAGAAATCTGTTCAGGTAGCAAGATGAAAAAATCTGCTCCTTTACAAGATGAGTAGTTTCTGCTCCTACAGTTACCGAGGGATGCAAAGTCACATTAAAAAATTTTTCTTTCAAAGATTGGAATAGTGGAATAAGTAAACAGGCATGGATGACATACTGGTTGTTGACCATTTTTGTCTTTTTATAAAATCAGTTTTTTGAAGTCTAACTACATGATTAGAACGACCCCATTCGAAGTATAACATCTGACGAGTTTTGACACATACATACACTTGTGTAACCATTCCTGCAGTCAAGATGTAGAATATTTTTTTCATCACCCATAACTTGCCTCATTGCAAGTCATTCCCCTCTGCCCCATCCTGTGGAAACACTGATCCACTTTCTGTCACTCTAGATTAGTTTAAGCTTTTTTTTTTTTTTTTTTTTTAGGCCTTTCTATATATGAAATCAGACAGGGCGAACTCTTTTCTGTTAGGGTCCTTTCCTTCAGCTTTCTGTTTTTGAGATGTGTCTGTGTTTCGGTGTGTATCAATAGCATGTTCATTACTGAGTAGTCGCCAATTGTAATGCTAAACTACAAGCTGTTATTTGTTCCCTTTGGATGAACATTTGAGTGGTTTACATTTTTTGGACTATTCTAAGTAAACCTGCCTTGTCCAGTGTTTTCATTATCTGCCTTTAACCTTGAATCTCTTGGAGATTTTTGGAAAAATCACTTTTACGGCATCTTTAGTGACATAAAATTCCCAATTTATTTCGGAAACCAGTGAAGTCCTTCATTCAGACAACTTACTGAGGAAGCCCAATTTTAAGAAGTTGTTCTGGGGGTAGTGGCGAGGGAGCCCAAAGTCTGCAACCTACCAGCATCTCACTCGGCCTGTGTCCCTACTACGTGTAACTTGTAATTTTTTGGACTAGTTTGAAAGTCAGGGATATAATATAAAGAATACAAAGCTAGGAGTTTGGATCTCTGAGGTCAAGGGATACAGCAGCATTAATATGGGGGTGAGGCTTCTGGGTGGCAATTTGGGGGCCCCATTTGTAAAGCCAGCACGCTACTTCAACTTGTGGTTACTCATATAAGTTTCATTGGACTGCCATATCAAAATGTCACAGACTGGGGGAGGCTTAAACAACATGCCTTTATTTTCTCACAGTTCTGGAAGCTGGAAGTTAGAGGTCAAGGTGTTGGCAGGGTTGGTTTCTTCTGAAGCCTGGCACCTTGGCTTGCAGATGTTCCTCTTCCCACTGCGTCCTCACACGGTCTTTCCTCTGTGTGTGTCTTTCTGTGTCCAAATGTCCTCTTCTTACAAGGACAGCAGTCAGGTTGTCCACCTAGTCCTAGGGCCTCATTTGAACTTGATCACCTCTTTAAAGACCCTGTCTCCAACTATCGTCACCTTCTGAGGGAGTTTTTAGGGCAATGAGACGATTCTGTATGAGACCGTGTTGGTGGATGCATATCATCGTACATTATTGTGAAACCCGTCGAATGTACAACACAAAGAGTGAACTCTAATGTAATCAATGAGCTTTAGTAAAGAATAAACAGTCGACATTGGCTCGTCAGTTGTGACAAATGTAGCACACCAGTGCAAGACGTTAATAACAGGGGAAATGAGGGTGAGAGGTGGGGGGACAAATGAAAACTCTCGTAACTTTTCCTTAATTTTTCTGTAAGCTTAAATCTGCGGAAAATAAACAAAAGATAAAGTCTATTACTTTTTTAAAAAAGTGCTTCCTTAGTAGCCAGCTGTGAGGATCAAATGTTTAGCATAGAATGTATAATTTACACTGTAAATAAGAACTCCCTTCCTGTAAGCACAATCTTTGTAGCTTTTAGGTAATTTTCAGTTACTTCATTTTTTTGTGGCTAAACCCAGAGTGTCAAAATTTTCTAGACCCAATTTGAGGTGTCTATTAATGTAATTTCACTGGAAAACAGAAATGATTTTTAGATGTATTTCAAAATCAGCTGCAGAAAACCTGGCACTTGCTGAAGCTCCCAAAGGAAGTGTTTTTGCTTATTTGTTTGTTTGTTTGTTTTTTTGTTTTTTTGTTTTTGCATTTGTTGTGAGGTAGCTCCCAGGGCTTCTCATTCCGAGGGAACCTCTCAGAATCTGAGTGACAGCCTGGCCCTGTGTCTGCTCGCAATTCAGACCACACGGAGCTTCAGCTGATACACGGGACACCAAGCCAGCTGGCAACAGGACACAGGCCAGAGCAGTCCTGGGACTGATTTGTGGGTGGTTCTGAAGCACAGTCTCCTCTGAGTGGTTCTGTAATTGCCCGCCACGTCCCTTTTGGAAGTGGGTCGGGAGCGTGGCTTTGCTTAGATTCTCTCTATGCTACCCTGGGCCGGCTCTTTCTTGTCCCGTTTTTCTGCAAGCCCATAGACCTCCCTCTGGGAGTGTTTTTATTTCTTTTATTTAAAAGAATTTTTTGAAGTTAGAAGGAAGATGAATTGCCCCAAAGGGGAGAAAAAAACAGAAACTACACAAAGAAATAATAAAGGGATTAAATTAAGCCTAGGAGTCTGTTTGAGATCCCCTGTGGTTACAATCTTTGGTTTCTAATCTTCCTCAATCTGGTTTTAGGTTAAAATCATACATAGAGTTAGAGCTGGAGAATCAGCTTGTCTAATTCCCTCTATTTCCAGAGCAAGGTCTCAAACTGTATGGGGCATTCAGAGCTGGAAGAGAAGGCACATTTCCTGCCTTTTGTCTTCTGAACGACCTGTTTCACAGTTGATCTTTCTCAAAAGAGAGCCTTCTCCTCTAATACAGTAAGTTCTCAATGTTATCGATGGGTTCTGTGACTTTAAACAAAACAATGGATAACAAAACCAATTTCACTGTAAGCCTCTCACCAATGTTATAATGAAATGATGTTGAACGAAATGACATTGTTTGAGGATGTGCTATACACTACTAGTTTTCCCCATAGACCTTAGTGGAGGACAAGAAAAGATTATTTGTCAACAGACTGTTAACCCCAAATGTATATCTTTTGATTTATCCTTTCAATCCTCTTCTCTATTTTCTTCTGATTTATGGTAACAATTGCATTTTGTTATAGGAGAGGGGCCTCCCTTTGGTATATTTTAAGAGTAGTTTCAGTTGACAACATTGGAGAATTGTAGGAATAAATTTAAAGGAGGAAATGAGGAGTGGGCTGGCGATATTAATGATTTTTTTAATTTAATGATGAGAAATTGTCCTAGAGACCTGGAACTTCAGGGTCAAGGTAATATGCACTGATTGTTAAGTGGGAACCAAGGAGTCAGACTGAAGACTTCTCAACTCACAGAACTAGGACTAAGATCAGAGATCAGGTGCCCAGAGGACTTTTAAGATGTTTGGGGAATAAAGTTACTACAATAAGGGTTGGGCCATTAATACAGTATCCACTGGACAGACTGGTACTCTTGACTGGGCTGCTTTAGTCACTCTTCATGTGGTTTCCTGAGGTCTCTGACATGTCGTAATATTGATCTCAGAACCACACGTTTCACTTTTACCTGTCTCAGTGACCTGCTCCTTCCTATAGGATTAGCCTGAGCCTCATTCACAGATGTTTCCTGGATCATGGAATCCGTTCAATCTGTTGGCTTTG
This sequence comes from Pteropus vampyrus, assembly GCF_000151845.1. Classification (NCBI taxonomy): domain Eukaryota; kingdom Metazoa; phylum Chordata; class Mammalia; order Chiroptera; family Pteropodidae; genus Pteropus; species Pteropus vampyrus. The sequence goes on along the minus strand of NW_011888840.1, from coordinate 1,884,499 downwards.
GCCAATGGAATATGGCAGAAGTGGTGGTGTGCTGGTACCAATGTAAGCCTTAGAAACCTTGCGTGTTTCTGCTTGCCCTCTGGTGCTTTCACCGTTGCTAAGAAGACATGCCCAGGTGATGGGAACTGTAGTTCGCTGATCCCAGGAGTATAAGAGGGGACATGGGGAGCAAAGCCACGTTAGGACAGCTTTCCCCAGCCAACCTGCAGGTATGAGAGCCAGTGCAACAGGGATCAGAAGAGCTGCCTGATTGAGCCCAATGTGGAACCAGCTCTCGGTCGACCCACAGACATTCAGGCAAAGTCAATGCTTGTTATTACATGCCACTGAGATTTTGTAGTCATTCTTATGGCATGAAAGCGAACAGCTGCGTTGTCCGAAGTCACAGAGCTAGGAGTTGACTAAGCCGAGATTTGAACCCAGATTTGTCTGGAATCAAAGCCTCACCATTATACCTGTGAGGGAGACCCGACCCGAGCAATTCCTAAGATGGGGTAATTTATAATCACTATATTTGTGGGACTGTGTTATCTTATTGAATCTACAGAGCAAGCCAAAGCAGTAGGCATTACTCCCGTTTTATAGACAAGGTTTAGCAAGGTTAAGTAATTTTCCCAATGTTTGCATAATATAAAGGGGCAGAGTCAAGATCAACAGTTTTTCTGTCTTCAAAGCTGATGCACCCTCTCCTCCCACTGCATTTGGGTTCATTTTCTGGTGTGTGCCTGCATGCCTCTGTGTGTGTGTGTGTGTGTGTGTGTGTGTGTGTGTGTGTGTGTGTGTGTGAGAGAGTGTGTATTTGGAGGAGATTTGGGGAGGGGGTTCCCTCACTCTGCTTTGTGTCTTTTCCTCATCTGACTGATTAGGCCACAGAGTGAGCGTCCAGCTACCCAGACGAGCTGTATTCCAGGGCCAAGAACACGGGCATATTCTGAAATTTTTACCAAGGGAGAAAGAAATGTTACTCTTCTCCCTCTCTTGTTTTTTTTTTTTTTCACCCTACAATTCATGCTCTTATCAATAGCTATCATTGTTTAAGTTTTCAAAAGTCATCTCATTTTTTTCTGTGACATTTTCTCCCTTAAAAAAAAAAACAAACAAAAACAAAAACAAATTGGCAAGTGGGGAAAGCGCATTGCATCTTTGAAAAGGATTTTTCAAGAAGCATCACCAACACTGCCCTCCTAGCAGGCTGCTTGAGTTGAAACCATTGTCAAAATATGGCATTCTGCCATCGGTGAGAATGGAACTTGTCATTTACTCCAAGGGCTATTGTGGAAATGTGTCTTGTAGCTGTATCCCGAATCGGCAAGATTTATGTTCCTGTCTTTACTACACAGTCACAGCTCTTACTTCTTTGAGTTGTTTTGATGGTGCAAACCAGCTTTCAGAGATCGAGACAATGTAGGTACATGACAAAAGGAAGCATAAGAGGGTGAGAGATTCCATGGGAACGTCTCTCCAGGGGGATCTGTAATCTGAAGGCGTTTGTGGCCCAAGTGGGAACAGGCATGTCTGAACGATCCCTGTCCGTGACAGGCACCAGGAGAACAAGAGACTCCAGGGCACTGTAGGGTGTGGTGGAGAGCACACAGGGCTCACCTGGGTAGAAGTGCAGCTCTGCCGTTTACTGTACATGTGAGGTTTTTCAAGCTAATTGGTTTCTTGGCATCTCGGTTCCTTCATTTATAATAGGAAGTGAGAATTGGGAATCTTTTAGCTTCCAGAGGTGGCAGGCAATGTCAACTAGCTTAAGAAAAATGAAATCTATCAACTCACAATACTGGTGGGTCTCGCTCCAGTTATGGCTCCCTGCAGGTCTTGCTTGACTTCAGGTATGGCTGGCTTCAGGGGTTCAGAGTGTGTCCTCACAGTTCTTTTTCTCTTCAAGGCTCAGCTTTATTCCCAGTATCTAGAAGAGTGCTTGGCACAAGACAGGTGCTCAATGAATATTGTTTGAAACAAAGGAAGAATGAATGAATGGATGTCTCAGTTGAGGAACTCTTTCCTGCTGGAGCCAGGTGCTATTCAGAATCCTCTTCAGTGTGATCCCAGGCAGCCATGAGCACTCAGAATTGACATTCTAGATGAGGTCTGCTCACCATGCTGCTGCAGAGAAATCCTGCTCCCCATTGCCTCTGCAGGGCTTCCATCGTCTGAAAGAGGAACCCCGAGCACATCCACTGTGGCAGATTTTCTCTAAAAGAGACTGCCGATAGATCTTCCTTTCTCTGTGTACATGTTGCTCCTTCCACTTAGAAATGGAGTCTGTTTCTACTGTCCTTGAATCTGGGCTGGCCAGTGATTTGCTTTAACCGGAATATGACAGAAGTGACATAGTGCCAGTTCTGAGAATTGCCCTTAAAAGGCCTGGAGGCTTCTGCTTTTATTTGCTCAGAACCAGCTACGACACTGTGAGGAAGTCCTAGCTGTCCTCTAGGAGAGGGAGAGCATGTGGAGAGACCCTGGAGGCTAAAATATCACACCTGGGCAGCACCACAGCCCAGACCCTTGAGAGAAGCCTCTGGGAACTTCCAAACCATCTCAGCCATCCGCTGGATGCACCACACGAGTGACAACAGTGGACACGCCATGATACACAAGAACCACCGGTGAAAGCACAGATCGTGAGAATAATAGGTTGTGGTTGTTCTACCCACCATGTTTTCAAGAGGATTGTCATTAGCAAAACGTAATCAATGAACCCAACTTGTCCCAGCTCCCATCCTCTGCGGATGATCACCTGGCACAGGCAGCTGGCTTGCACTGGTGTGATGCTACCATGATATAATTTTCTTCCTCTTCAAGGTACCAACTTGGTCTGCTGCATACCCACTTCAACCTGTGGAGGCCGGAGATGAGGGTCTGTATCTATAGACCTCATGTCTGGCCCGCAGCATGGTTCTGGAAAATGTGCTAATAGGTGGGGACTGTGCGATGCAGCTTTGGGGTCAGGCCAGCTTGAGATCTAATCACTGCTCTGCTGCCTCCCAGCTTATGTGGGGCCACAGAGTTACTTGCCTCTCTGAGCCTCAGCTTCCTCTTCTGTGGATGAGGACAGTCACACTTACTTCACTGGGCTCCTGTGAAGAATAGAGGTGATTAGATCAGTGAAAACAAAACTCGCCCTCAATGTTTCCCTCTCTGAGGCTTTGTCTCACTTTGGGAAGAGCTTGGCATTTCCAGTCAACCACAGGGAGAACTGAGACACGCATTCAGATTTGTGGGGACTTCAAACATCGGCCACCAAGGAAGTTCTTTCAGGGGCTTGTTGTAGCAACGAGCAAACAGCCAGCAGCCCACTCACAGGAAGCCCTGCTCTCCGGGCCATTCAGCAGGACTCCTGCACAAAGGGGCCTGTGTGCTGATTGCCATGACAGTGACACATGGCTTTGAAAAGCACCTCTCATTGCCTTGTGGAGACTGCTTTCAAATGCTCTCCCGGGGCAGACCATTTTGTAATAATACAATGAAATCCAAATTTACTAGGTACTTTATTTGAGAGGTAGGGAAAGAAATGAAGGTTTTCCAATTAATTGTTTATCCTATGTCATTTTATTGCCTCTAAACATCGTCTTTCCCTTAATAAAACAAGTACCACAAGGCAGTGGCTGTGTGGATGCTGACAAGCTAAAAGTGAGTGCTGGCTGGAGTTCATGTTTAAGAAATAGGAGCTGTCATGTTGACTTTCTGGTGTGGAAGCTGATCCAGCTCAGCACCCAAGATGGGCTGGTGTAGACAGGCCTGACTTCACAGAACAATTATGGGATTAGGAGGTGCCCAGAGACTGTGGGTGCAGGGACGAGGCCACATTGCTCTTCCTTTGGCTGGTCTAGGGAAAGATACACACTGGAATGGCACAGCAGACAGTGTCTGTTCTAGTTGGGTAGGATGTCCTTCTGACTGGTCAGTGGGTGATGTCGTGAATACAACCTCTACTAAAGGTAGAGGTTAGGACCGAATCAAATTCCTTCTACTTGGCTTTAGGGTAGCAATCTGAATATACTGTTCAGTGACACCCATTCAATGGTTTCCTTGAAAGTTTCCTTGGAGGGAAGTAAGTAGCCAAAGTGGTTACCAGAATGAAAGATTTGTGGCTGGGAACAATCACAAATGTTTTCATTTGGTAGATTTGTGACCTCCAAGTTCAAAAAGGGAAAATTATTTGTTGAGGGTAGCAGAGACTATTGTTCTCCTAATATCTAGTTTACGCCCCTCCCCCCTTTTTTCCCTAATCAATAAAGAACCTCTAAATTCTGTCTTGGCTCATGACCACTTCAGAATAAAGACTTCTTTGCTGCTGGGTGGGATTAGCCAACAAGAAGTACATGACACACTCAAACTGGATAATTAACCAGGGTTTAATTAACCAGGGTGATTGTTTACAAAGGTGTGTATTAAAGTTTGGGAAGCCCAGAGGAGAATATGCAGGGGACTGTTTCTACCCCTAGGCCTGAGGGGCCAAGGGAGGACTGGTTACCAAACCTGGAGAGAGTCAGTGCGTGGAGAGAGATGATTGACAGGAACCTTGGGAGAGTGGCTACTATTGGGGAGAGGTAATGTTGGGAGTGGTCTGCGTCTGCCAGGAGGAGGGTTTATCACTGACATTGTTTAAAATTGTCCGCTCATGATGATAATAAAATTTGACTTTTAGTTGGTTTATTACTTTTAAATTATCTACAGACAACGTACCCTTTATTATTTGCAAGCTGAAGTAGATCACTCCCACTCGTGTGCTGGATAGAGGGATAGAGCTCACCCCTAGTGACTTGGCAGGGAACAAGCTGGGGAAATAGATACCTCAACCTCACTCTCCATCACCTTCTCATCTCGTGAGTATATGTCCTACTGGTCACATTCAGCAGGAGCCAGAGGACAAGGGAACCCATTGATGTCATCCATCCAGGTAAACCCCCGAAAGCACAAAACGGCGTAGAAAAGGGTGGAGAATGGATGTTAGAGGAACAAACAGAAAATATCCCACATGATTGACAGCTTCGAGTGCATTTGCTCCTCTGCGTAGTATTCTTAAAGAAGCGAGGTGTGCTTGCTTCTCACTTCTCCTTTTTCCTACCGAGAATTCAGATGGGATGACTGGAATTGAAGCAGAAATCTTTGAGCACAAGGTCAAAGTACATGTTGTGGGTCGAAGAACAGTCAGAAGGAATTTAGAAGGGTCTGATGATCAGGGAGGTTCCACCCAAGCCTTCATTCACATGAAAAGGAAACACATTTCTATTTTGTTTGATCCACTGTTATTTGTTTTGTCATTTGCTGCCAAACTTAATCCTATCCATTGCAATGAGTTACTTCTAGTTATTTAAAAACTTCTATATGTTTGGTCCAGATAAAGCAGCATAAAGCCACTGCCAGCCCCTGGTTTTGGTCTCTGATGTTAATATTTGCAGAACAGAACAGCCTCATTCATATTTTCCCGAAAGAAAGATAAAGAACTTGAAGCCATTCATTTTGGATTAGAAAGCCCTAGCATAAAGGGGACTCCTTGTGGTTCCCCCACCTTCATTTTTTCCCCTTGGGATTGTCAAAACACATTTGAGATCTTACAGAGCTGCTAGCTGCCTTGAACAGGGAAATAGGTAAGAGGAATATGCCAGCATAGTGGAAATGGAGCTAGTCTTGAGTAATATTCTTTTCGTCACAAGCAACAGAAAAATCAAAGAGTGGCTACTATAGAGAGGTTTATTACCTCATGTACCAAGAAATCTGGAGAGGTGGGTTTGAGGGGGCTAATTCAGAAGCTCAGTGATGTCAAGACTCTGGGTCAGCTTCTCTTTAATTCTCTTAACGATTTCCCCCTCTTGGTTAAAAGATGACTGACTAAACTCCAAACACCACATCTTCAAATAGCAACATCAAAGTCAGGGAGGACGGAAGTAAGGAAACATTGTCTCCTTTGTATCTTTTTCTTCAGAAGGAGCATCTCTCCTAAAATTCTGCTTTTCCTATCCCTCTACTGATCTTCCCTTCAGTTATCATAGCCTAGATCTTGTCATATGGCCTATTACCTCAAACAGTCACTGGAAAAGAGGAAAGGATTACAACGACCAGACTAGGACAATTATGACCTCTCCTTGGGCCTGGGACCTTCTTCCCTGAGTCCACCACTGCCTTCTACTGGCACAAAACTGGGGACCAGTCAACAAAGAGGAAAGAGAGAATGGCTAGTGTTGGCAACCACAGACAGAAGGAAGCAGGAAGGCCATTCTGGAAAGAAAGAAAAGAAATTCTAACAGATGATTCAACTGCCAAAAGGTTAAGTGACATTTTAGGCTGCAGTTAATTGAAAGTTTAGCATT
>NW_011888840.1:1869855-1877412 GCF_000151845.1 Pteropus vampyrus | reverse complement strand
TCCAACTCTGGCTGGAAAGAATTGGAAACTAAGGGCAAGGGAACATGTTCATAAAGCTTATCAAGGATTTTACGGGGTGCAGAGTAGAAGGGTGGAGAGTGGATGTTTGAGGTGCAATAAGAAATATGGGAGATGCTCTAATAGCTATAGTAGGCAAGGGAAAGTTGAGCAATGTATCTCTTTTAGTAGAGATAAAAATAATATGGTTAGTAGCAATGGATAATAATAACAGTCGTATGTTTTTTTTTTTTACTGTAAATTTTGCTAGATAAAGTCTGAGGTTTGGAGAACATAAATAACCTATCTAATTTTAGGTTATTATGCATCTTGGGGTTCACACCCATATCTGTCTACAAAAGTTGACTCTATCACCATCACAGGATGGACAATGACCATGGCATGGCTTTCATAGCGTTATAAAGTGGCATCAGTTGCCTTAGATAAAGAGGCAGGAAGAACAAGTGACCATGAGAAACTCCTTTCCTGTTTTAGATCCTTACTTTGAGGAATATTGACGCTTTTCCCTTGGTCTCTCTTGCATTCACACAGTGGGTGTCTGTCTTTAGGTGTCTTATATTATGAGACTATCCTTTAATAGTTAGCACTAATAGCCATGTCGGTGACTTCTTCAGAGGGAAGATTTCGTCTTCGAGTCTAGAGCCTGACTGCTCTTGTTTGTGTTATCATGCTTACCCGCTGTCCCCACAATCTGGCAGCCTCCCCACAATTTTCAGAGCAGTTACTTCAGAATGGAGAGAATTACTATGCGATCCAGTAAGAAGGGAGCTGGGCTCTAGGACAGGGGATGGTGGCTCATGGTGGTGGCTTCATGGACCTGGGACCCGATTCTGGTTCTGTCCCTGACCTGATTCCTTATAGAAAAGATATCTTTCCATGTGATATAAATTTTGATGTTTTGAGAGGACTTCTCAACTTCATCTCGATTTTGGTGCTTGAAACCCTCCAGTTCATGGTACATTCCTTTAAAGCAGTTTGATTACAACACTAGCTATACTTTTTTTTTTTCTTTTAAGTAATATATTATATGTATCACTTCATTTAATACCTATAACAACTGATGATACTGAGGCCACACATTTGGTAGTTGGTAGAGCTAAAGTTCGAAATAGGCTTGTGTGATTCTAAATCCAGTGTTCTTAATAACTACATTTTATTCGGCATAGACCGAAGTAAGACAAGCATGGATTTGCTGTTTAACTCATACATATATGAGCTGTAGGATCTTCAAAAAGTTATTTTTAAGCCTCAATTTCTTCATCTCTAAAATGAGAGATAGGGGATGTTAAACTTGACCTTTAGACTATTTCCAGAGCAGTCCTGGGAGGCGAGAATGATTTCAGTCTTCTCTCTGTGGGAAGCACCATAAGTAGATTATCTCATATATATATCTATAGATCTATATATATATTTTGAAAGGAGGGGGCAGAATATTGGCACTGGTGAAGAAGTGCTGGACTTGAAATAATAAGAGTGGAGTTTTTACCCTCCTACTTGTTAACCAAGCGAGCTTGTGCAAGACCATTGCTCTGACACACTCCTAAGGTTGTTTATCTGTACGATACACACCTACCCTATAAACCTACACAATAACGTTGAGAGTCCCAACTGATTAAATGAGAAAATGCTGCATTGTAAATTATTATATGCTAGACCATTTAATTTATTACATCACCATTTTTTTTTTCCTGTGAAGAAACTGAATCTTTGCTAGCAGAACTAATGTGTGAGCAGGGAGGTGTGCTTTTCTCCTTCACCTAATGTCAACATTGCCACTGAGCTATGCAGGGATGTTCAACTTTAATATGTTACTACTGGGCCGCTTTATTTGTCTTTCAATTTTTTTTAAGATAGGAGCCAATAAAGAAGTAACTATCATAGAGCATTTAAATAATAACATAGTTCATGAAAACAAATTTCATAAATTTTTGTGAAACCTATAAAAGGTACTGATAAATACACAGTGAATTGCTTTAATTTGTCACATATATTAACATTTATGCAGGTGCAGCTGTACTTGATTGATGAAATTCTCCTTCCCTGAGCTCCGATGCCAGCATAGTAGCTGCCCCTTTCCAGTGTGACTGTGTTTGGCTCACCGTGTGGTTGGATTGTGAACAGTGGTAGAGGGATAGGGGAACCATAGGGAAGATGATACAGGGCCCATGGCTCCCACCAAGATACGTGTCATGGAAATCCACCATGAAGGGTCTTAGGGAGTAACTTCCTTTCCCCCATCTGTGCATCATTAAAGCTCCATTTCATCAATAAAGAAAACTAAGCAAACACATAATCTGAGTTCTGCATTGTTCTCTAGAACTGGAAGCATTCAGAGCCCATATGTATATTTTCCACTAGACAAATCAGACTCCTGTACATTCTAAAGAAAGTCAGATGTGTATGTGTCATATGAGTATAGCCGAAAAAAACAATGATGACTTACTATGAGAGAAATTATAGGTCTTTGATGTGACTTTTCAAAGTACAGCTTTCATTGCTTTCTCCAAAGGTAACTTTTGGTGTCACTATCAGATAGAACACAGGCCTAAAATTGGTTAATCATTTCTCTTCCTCTTATATTTAAGACACATAAGAAATGTACTACTTTGAAAAACTACTCTAAGACAATAAAAAAACATTTTTCTCAAGGTGGGAATCTGTGCAATGTTAGAATTGTCTTATTATATTTTCGTGCTTAGAATCATCGTGCTTGGTTATGAGGATGGGATAGACCAGAATAAAAACCATAGGCCAACCCAGCAGATTGGTGAGGTATTTGCGAAGTGTTCTTTAAGATATTTTGTGTCTATAATAGATTTACATCTTGAAAGAAGAGTAGGCAATCTATCTGATTAAGCTTTATTCTCATCCATGGTTTTGATGATCAAACTAAGAAGAAACAGAGGGAAAACCTAATTACAGGCCTTTGGAGTTTGCTGACCCGGCTGGAAAATACCCAAATCTCTCCCAGTTCTTTAATTTAAATTGCATGTTCTCCTTATGTTACAAAGTTTAATGTAAAGCTTTCCAAAGGAAGGGAGGAGCCCGAGTGAAGTTTAAATGAAGTTTATGTAAGTTTTAACTCTACTGCTGTACCTGTCAGATCCCCACAGGATGAGACTTAAGGTTTGTCCCAAGTTCAAAAGGAAAGCTAGAGATAAATCCTGTCTATATTCCCACATCCTGGAAAAATAGGGAGTAGTGGCTGGTTGATGATGATTTTTTTTTTTTCCTGGAACCGATTGAATGCTAGTTGGTCTCAGCCAAATCTGAGCTGTGTTCTCTTCTTTTGCAAGCTAGAACAGAATTCCAAAGCACATGCAGAGTTTTTAAAACAGCAGAATTCTGTAAGAAATTGGTTGATAGATTGGTTCACTAATAATCTCTCATTCATTCATTAATCCATGGCACTGTGATGTAGTGGTTAAAAGTACAAAGTCTGTAATCATCTACCCAAATTCCAGACTTCAACTTTGTAAATATGGATTCTTATTTAGAATTAACAAAACTCCTTGAGATTTTATTTCTTTAGTAGTAAAATGGAGACAATTATAGTAATATCTACTTCATAGATTATTTAATGGATGAAGTGAGTTCCAAGCGTAAAGTTAGTGCTCAATAAAGAATAACTTAAAAAGTTCATCTGTCTACCCATCCATCCATCGATCTATCAATCCATCCATTCATCCATCCATTCCACATCTGTCATCTATTTTCTGAAAACCTCCTATGATCTTGACCCCTGACCTTGGCACTAGGGATTCAGGGTGCTTGTTGTCCAGGTCTTACCATTTAAATTTGTAGACAGACAATTGTCATAGAATATGATAAGTGCTGTGACAAACATTGATAGAGTTTTTCTAATTCCCTGGGGAGTATAGTGGGTACCTCCTTTCTCTTCCTGGAGGAAGAGAGACCTGTACACTATAGTCGGAGAAGTGCATAAGATTAGGGATAGAGGTATACTTTGGCCTAATAAAAAGATATTTCTAGCAAAGATGCTGGAAGGTAGACCAAGCAGCCATGGGAAGCAATGATTTCTGTCACTAGAAGAGGCATCAAGCTGGAAGATCAATTTGCAGAGATATATGAGGGGCCTCAAGCACTGAATAAGTGATTGAGAAGATGACTTTTAATATACTTCTGAGAATCTGTGATTATTAATGGAGCTGGAAGTGATTAGGCGAACTTCTTTGTGTGGCTAAATCAGAATGAGGTCTGGTCGGTCTGGACAATTTCGTTGTCTTGGTAATCAACAATGACCAGGATAGTGATACGTTCATGCTGTTATATAATTAATTATTTAAAATTTATTTTTATTTTGAAAAAATAACACAATATTCATGAATGCATTTTTATTATTGAAAAATTCAAATACTATTAAAGCACACATAGAATAAAAATAAAGTCTCGTTTCTACCCTCGTCCTTGCCTCTCTTTCTGCCCCACTGCTTCATTTCACGTGGCTCCCCAGTCACACTTTCCTCCTCAGAGGTGTAAACACTTTGTCGTTATCTATTTTCCATACTTCTTTCTATTCATTTCTGTAGCCGCATGTGTACATAGACGTCTTTAGTTTAAAAATTTTTTGAATGGAATCATCTTATAAATACTATTCATTATTATTTTTTTTATTTAGTCCTAATCGTGGAGATGTTTCCATGATAATACATATAAATGTTCTTCATTTTAAAAAGCTACTTTCCCTGCATTGTGGTAGTGTGACTGTAACATGATTTGATAGGCATTTACATTGTTTCCATCTTTTTGCTATTGTAAACAACGCAGCAGTGGACATCCTTACGTATGTATCTTTGTGCCCCAGTGGAGATATTTTGGTAGGATAGATATTACAGATTCACTAAAATTGAATTACTAAGCTAAGAGGATGCACCTTGTGTTCAGATGGATAATGTAAAGTACCCTTCCAGAATATGAACTGGTTTATATTTTCACCAACAATGAAAGAAAGTGACCACTTCTTTAAAATGTTTACAAAAATAATATTGAAGCAACCCAAAATATGTCACCTCAAAATATGCTTCTTTCACACAAAAATTATTTTGAGCTGAAGGCATTTAAGAAGCAGCTCATCATCTTCTAATATATTACCTGGCTTTTGGTACATCTCTGAAGTACTTATTTATACCTTTTTGCCTGTATTTGCATGGAGAACTTTATTATTCATATTTTATGTGTGTATATACGTATAGCAAATACTTTATTTACAATTAATTATTTTATAAGTATATTTTTGTCTTTTCCTGTGGCTTCTGGTTTTTGAATGTGGATTTTTAACCTGTACCATAAATACTGTTGTGTCATCTCTAAGAGGTCCCACACAAGGAAATAGAGAAAGTCATCATTATTTATTATCTTTGTTTTCAGTTTTCTTTTCTTCCACTTTCTTTCATATCCTCTTCTTTCGAACCGCAGAATGCTACATCTCTTCAACAAACGCTATGGTTTATGAACTTCTGCCCCTGAGTTTTGCACAGGCTATTCCCTGCCCACGCCCCAGGAATATCTTTCTCCATATCCTATCATGAGAACTTTTGTTCGTTCCTTTGAACTGTTCATCCCTTCTATTCATCACAGGGCTTTTTTTTTTTTTTTTTTTTGGTGAAACTTTCTTTGGTTACTCTAGAAAATGGATAAGAAAAATAATGTCCTCATCTGGTTGTCAGGATTACATTACCCAAGACAGGTAAAATAGAATGTTAGGGTCAAGGAAGTTTCTCAGGCATCATGAGTTGCCTCTCAGAGCAGGATTAGCTACAGCAAGGAAAGCTTGTTGCTTATGTATCCAAATTCTCTGCTTCATTGTGAATTCCCAGTGTACTGACGTGTGTTTTTCTTCTCTCTCCCATCCCAGGCACTCACTGTGTGCTCAAAGATTTCTTATTAAGGTCAGTGTGCATCGGGCACATTAGCATGTGGTCTTTTGTCAGGAAATGAAAAGTAATGCATCTCCTTTTTCCCTAAAAATGAGATTTAGAGAAAAGCATTGTAGTCAATTATAATAATCAGCTAATCTCTAGCACTTGAAAACCTCTATTCTTATTGCTTCCTTTACTTAATTCCTATTCTGTGATTTTGCCTAATTGTCAGATTCTGTAGTGTGTCCACTTTTAGAAGTTGCTTCAAAAATTTCATAAGTACAGTACACAGTTTAAATATATCAATTAAAAGATAGGTATTCCCTGATAGTTTCAGTCTATATTATTATTTATTTTGACCCTAGATCATTTCATTCAGGTGTCACTTACTGGGAGAACAAATAATATCAACAATGTAAAATAGAAATTGAACATTAACCCCCAACCCCACCCCTAACCACAGTGCCAAGGGCATGTCAATAGCACGAATGTGTATACTTAAAGGAATATTATAATGGAGACCATCGAACTTCAAATCTGGTCCTGAGCTTTCTGCCGCTAAGGTAAAAAGAGAAACAAGATTATTTACAAGACATTTATTGTCATCTCCCAGTAACCTCTCCCTTCTTTAAATGCTGCTGATGCCAATAAACACTTAATCTTAATTTTTTTCCTGGATGTTGGCCATGTACCCAGATCAACCAGATCTGGAAGTTTTCGAGGGGAAGGAACTGCCTTATGATTCCTTTGAATAACCCAGGGTGAGTGATTAGCAAATTCATGTCGAAGGTTTAGTGCTCAAAGGCAAAATCCAGCGATCTCCCAGAAAAGCAGAGAATCAGGGCTAGGCCTGAAGCGGTAATTTAAATAGAAGATGGGGGTCGCGGAGGAGGGAAGAGCAGTATGCTGGCTCTGAAAACCAGGTGATCCTCAAACATGTATCTTTAACCACTTCCTGAGCTGCGTGATGTCCATAAGCTCGACTCACCTCAATCAGGGGAAGGTTCTGAAACTCGGTTTTATACTGTCATATTGTTTTCTTAACTGTGGTGATGGTCTTCGCTTTTGGACTTGGTGCTGAAAGCATAAGCTAGGTCACCCACGCATCCACGTGCACTGTCTTGGAGATGTGCCTGACAACTGCCGTGTTCACGTCTTCATAGCTAAAGTTACAGCCATTTGATGCCTTTCTTTTCTTTCTTTCTGTCACGATGCCTTTCTTTTCTGTAACCTTTATTCTTTGAATGTGCCCATGTGGTCTCAATCAGCTTTTCTCCCTGCTTCTTTGGTTTAATAGGCTTCTGGCATTTGGGCGTGTCTGAAACACTGAAGTTTTCTTTTCTTTTTTTTTATGTTAAAAAACATGTACATAAAATACAAAATGGAATAAATACATAGAATTAATGTCCTGTTTTTGAGACACAGTGACTAATTAATGTGACACAGGCTTATGGGGGGCTTAATACAGCTAATCTTTAGCAGGTGTGTTTGCTGCCGGTGACATCTTTCTCAGAAGGAGGGTAGAGTCAAAAAAGCTCCAGAACATCAGGAAAATAGACCTAAGTGATGTAGTCATCACACAACAGAGAGAACCTAGAACTTCACCGTCCAAGGTAGAAACTATCAGCTATCGGTGGCTATTTAAATTTAAATGATTACA
>NW_011888840.1:1865043-1869805 GCF_000151845.1 Pteropus vampyrus | reverse complement strand
GTATGTTGGCTCTGAAAACCAGGTGATCCTCAAACATGTATCTTTAACCACTTCCTGAGCTGCGTGATGTCCATAAGCTCGACTCACCTCAATCAGGGGAAGGTTCTGAAACTCGGTTTTATACTGTCATATTGTTTTCTTAACTGTGGTGATGGTCTTCGCTTTTGGACTTGGTGATGAAAGCATAAGCTAGGTCACCCACGCATCCACGTGCACTGTCTTGGAGATGTGCCTGACAACTGCCGTGTTCACGTCTTCATAGCTAAAGTTACAGCCATTTGATGCCTTTCTTTTCTTTCTTTCGGTCACGATGCCTTTCTTTTCTGTAACCTTTATTCTTTGAATGTGCCCATGTGGTCTCAATCAGCTTTTCTCCCTGCTTCTTTGGTTTAATAGGCTTCTGGCATTTGGGCGTGTCTGAAACACTGAAGTTTTCTTTTCTTTTTTTTTATGTTAAAAAACATGTACATAAAATACAAAATGGAATAAATACATAGAATTAATGTCCTGTTTTTGAGACACAGTGACTAATTAATGTGACACAGGCTTATGGGGGGCTTAATACAGCTAATCTTTAGCAGGTGTGTTTGCTGCCGGTGACATCTTTCTCAGAAGGAGGGTAGAGTCAAAAAAGCTCCAGAACATCAGGAAAATAGACCTAAGTGATGTAGTCATCACACAACAGAGAGAACCTAGAACTTCACCGTCCAAGGTAGAAACTATCAGCTATCGGTGGCTATTTAAATTTAAATGATTACAGTTACATAAAATAATTCGGTTCCTCGCCCTAGCCACAGTTCATTCACTCAGTAGTGACATATGGAGTATGGAACGGCACAGATAGAGAATATCTCTGTCACTGTGGAAAGTTCTCCCGGGCAGCAGTGGAAAGAGTTGGAATAGGTGAGGAATGTTGGGGCGATGAGACAGAACTAGGTTAAAATTTTAGTTCTGCCGCTTCTTTAGCTGGGTGGCCACGACGAGTGATTTGATCTCACTCTGCTCCAGTATATTTTTCTATGAAATGAAGAAAACACTGCTTAGTGCAGAGGGTCTCAGTGGGCCACCTTTGTGCTGCACTTAACACAGTGTCTCCTCGTTTGAGAGGCAGCCCAAACGACCCTATCAAATATGGCCATTTATTGAAGATTCTCTACATGTCAGGATCTTACCAAATACTTTAAGGGCCTTATCACATTTAATCCTCACAGCAAACCTACCAAGCAGATAATCTTAGTGTCCTAAATTAACAATGAAGAAATTGAGCCTCATCCAAAAACTTACAAGTTGTAAAACCAAGATTCAAACCTATATCCAGGCTTTTAATTACTTTATCTCAGTGATACATATTTTTAGAAGAAAATATTTTTTCTCTACAGAGTCAGAGAATTTTTTTTCCTTGGATGGAGGCAGAACCTGTAGCAAAGTTTAGAAAACGTCCTCTACCGAGGGTTCAGCTCCTCCCCTGTACCACCCACTGTAGGGCATTTAGAGTTCTTGGCTGTAGGGCATTTAGAGTTCTTGGCTCTCAGCTCCTGCATGTCACTGGTATATCTCTCCTGACTATCAGTGACAACCAGGCCCCCTCCTGCACATCCAAATGCCCCTTGCCACCCTGCACCCAAGAAGAGTGAACCCACCTTTGCTTGAGAACCACTGAAGCATTTTCTGTACATTTACTTCATAGACATACCCTTTAGTTGTTTTTAAATCGGACAGTCCTGACTTAACAATAGTTTAACTTACAATTCTTTGACTTTATGATGGTGTGAAAGTGATACACATTCAGTAGAAATCATACTTCAAATTTTGAATTTTGTTCTTTTTCTGGGCTAGCCATTTGTGGTACAATCCTCTTGTGATTCTGGGTAGAGGCAGAGAGATGATTTGGCCCAACAATGGGCTAATGTAAATGTTCTGAGCATTTTTAAGGTAGGCTAGGCTGAGCTATGATGTTTGGTAGCTTAGGGAGATTAAATGCATTTTTGACTTATGATATTTTCAGCTTATTATGAGTTTATTAGGTCATATCCCCATCGTTAGTCAAGGAGCATCTATATTGTGAATTGCTAGCACCAAGGTAGGGATTCTTACCTCAGCCCGTTTGGCAGGTGTAGTTAATACTCATCATTGAGGCCTGTCAGAAAAACCTTTTCTCCTTGACTCTATATTCAAGAGTCTCTGTTGTCAGCCTCAGCCTATTGAACCCAGGATTGGGTTCAATACAGAACTGAAAAAAATGTTTACAACTAGGGCCGATTTACTACCGTGAAAAGATAAACTGAGGCATATTAAACATTTTAAGAGTTTGTTTGAACAAAAGTCATTCAGAATCTGTCAGTGCCAAACCAAAAGTGGTTAGGAATGCTCCACTGACAGGAACCGAGGAAAAAGCTTCTATAAAGAAGAGGTGGAAGCAAATCAAGAAAATTATTTGATTGGCTGTAGCTTAAGTGGTTGCATTATTTTGGAAAAGCATCATTGACTGTGATTTGTTGTCTTCAGATTTTGATTCTTTTTAACCTTGAGGCATTTATAGGCTTAGGTTTTGGTTTGCTTTTGTTGGCTGCTAAGGTATTAGAGCCACTTCAGTCTAATGACCTCCTGGTTTAATTAACACTCTCGTTATGCATGTGGTGCATAGGGCCCATGGACATGTCTTATTTTGAAGATAAGAAGGAAAACAAAATGAACATAATCCAACAATGCAGTCACAAAATATAATTAAAAATTGTTTTAATGGAGAAAGAAACCACAGATGGAGAAAGTAAATCTTGGCCTTATGAACTATTGTACTGGTGGCCCATAATCACTAGATGGACATGTCACCATGAATATAACTGGAATATTTGGTTTTGTTGGATTCTCCAACTTCAGTGTGTTGGTTTGGGATTCAATGCATGATGAAATTTTCTTATAGCTTTTAAAAATACCATGCTACCTCAAGGTAATCATACTAAGTGAAATAAGCCAGACAGAAAAAGCTGAAAATCGCATGATATCACTTATATGTGGGATATAAACCTAAAAGCAATAAATAAGCGGGACAAACAGAGACCCATGGACATGGACTATAGACTAGTGGTTACCATAGGGTGGTGGGGAGAGGGGAGGCAGAGGGAGATAGATAGGGTGAAGGGGGTCACAGATAGGGGAATAGGGGGAGGGTAAAGTGGGTAAAGATGATCAAATATATGGTAGCTGAAGGAAATTGGACTTTAGGTGGTAAACACCAATAGAATATACAGATGTCAAATTATAATGTACACTTGTAAATTATATAATTGTATTAACCAATGTTACCCGAATAAACTTAATAAAAAAATGAGAACGAAAATACCATGCTATTTAAAAAAAATATTTATGCATACTGAGAAAAAGTATCTTTATGATATCATTTGGAGGTTCTTCAGCCAAGTCCACAAACAAGTCTTACAAGCAGCACGTTTCAGCTTGTCATTAAAACCGGGTACAAAAGCCAGATGGTGTCTTGAGATCGTCTCTCCATCAGGGTCTCATCACCCTTCTTACCTGCTTTCTCCTCCCACCATTTATATTCAGAACTACTAAATCCCCTCCTATGTTCCGAATTTTGACTCCATACCCAAGTCCAATTTCCACTACTGGTCTTTCATAGAATTTTCCTTTTTCTTGGCTATACTTAATAATTGGACTTTGGAGACCAGGTTTGATTTCTGGCTTAGCTCATTTCTATGCTCTTACAACCAACATGTCACAAATGAGCGCTTCCTGCTCCAAGACCCTGGTTCTGTAACTGCACACCAACCTTGGCTTTTGAATTGAGGTCTCCTCTCTTTGGACTATAGACCCCTCAAGGAGTCTCCTGGATACTTCCAGCCCTCATCTAAATAGAGCCAGTACAGACTCTCAGTGCCCTTGGGTGCAACATGATGAATTGTCTTTGCTAAGGAAGAGAGAGCCTAGTGGCTCATATCAGTCTTCCACTAGGATTTTTTTTTTTTTTTTGACAAGCACTTCGACCCGTTTTATAACTTGTAGGAAAAAATTATATTATAATGACACATTTGCACATTGGTTTCCTGAAAATGATAGTTCCGATTTTATCATCCTTTTAGAAAATGTGGGTTTACATTGACATTTACAGTTATGGCCTTGAGACACAGCCAAACCACAAGTCTAGATTTGGAGTAATGAGCATGGGACTGTAAAGATGGGTCATCCTAATGGGAAAGTAAATCAAACACCAAGAATGTGACTTGGTGACTTGTACCAAATTAATGAAAAAGATACTGAGTTATATATTGTTTTTCTAAGGTTGCTACGAATCCCGTTTTCTGTTCCCTTAAATTTGAGGGAGAAATTATAATGAATTCTTTTGGCTACTAGCCCATTTTAAACTGTTATCAGAGACTCTCTGGGCTAGTGATTCTTAGCTCTGCACACACTCTTCAACTTTAGGATATACTCACACCTAAACTTGCAGGATTATAGAATCATAAGTGACCCACAGCATAACCGGGGGTTGTTTGTAAGAGGGTAAGCCAGAGTTCTTATCTAGGTTTCATAGATTCTTTTGAGAGAGACTATGGATTATCTTTGGAAAAATCTACAAAACTCCTAACATTCTATGTAAAATTAATACCTATGTGTACTTGTACTTTTGTCCTAGAGAGAAAGCCCGTAACTTTAATTAGGTTCTCAAAATGCCTCCAAATTTTGGAAACAAGTAGGATAAGATACAGAAGCAGATAGTAGCACCCCTGGGTTTTGAAGATAGACT
>NW_011888840.1:1860836-1864778 GCF_000151845.1 Pteropus vampyrus | reverse complement strand
TTTCCAGCACAGTTTGTAGCCCTAGGATTCATCTCTGTAGGATACATCAGCAAATTATCTTTTTCCTTCTTCTTTGTAGAAGAAGAAAAAAGATATACACAGTGAATATTAGATGTAATTGTCACTTCAGTTTAAAAAATGTTAAAATGTCCGAAAATGTTGGTCTCAGAACTGAGAAAATGTGATAGCATAAGCTTAATTATTTTTTGTTGAATAGATGAATGAATACATGGTAATTATCATGAATAATCAAAAATCATAACTATCATTTATTAAATATTTATTATGTGTCAGGTACATCACCAAGCTCCATGTATTATGTCATTATTTGGGATTTCAACACTCTGAAGCAAGTATTATTATCTCAGTATGACAAATGAGGAAACTGAGGCTTAGGAGAATAAATAACTTCAAAAAGGTCTCAGTATCAGTAAGAGGCAGAACAGAATTTGAACTCAGGTTTGTTTGAATATAAATCTCACTCTCTAAAGTTTAGGAGGTAAAGCTACACATACAACATATTTATAAACAGATCTCCATTCTTTCCCCTGCCCTCAATCAAAAATAGAATTTTGATATTGGCTTGGTGATGCTTGGTTTCTTTCACACACTCCCTTCTGCCGCCTTCATGTCCACCCTTGTCCTGATTAGAACGTTAAGCCATAAAAATGGCTACAGGTGTGATAAGTACTAATCAGATAGAGGTGTAGCTAAAGGTATTTTTTAAGGAGTGGTGAAGGGTGGGGGTTGCCTTATAAAAAGTTCAGAGAAATCATTATAAGGAATATGAATTAGCACTTATTATAAATTGTTACGTGTGTGAGTATATGTGTGTAAACACATCTATTTTCTTTACAATATACAAATGGGTATATTGGCAATAGATTGTCTTTCTAAATACTTTCTATCTGGCAAAAAAAAAAAAAAAAGAAAATTCCTGGCATACAATGAGTGCTAATGTATTCTTTCCCCTAATGACTGAAAGCAGAGTGATGGAGTTGTAATTTGAGGAAATAACTGGGTCAGAAACTTTTAACAGCGTAGGCAAAGAATATTCCAGAAAGAGCAGAAGTATTTTAGTATTTAATTTGAGAGAGTGGAAGAAATCAAAGGATAATTATGATCAAATATATGGCCATTCACTGATTTTTCTGAGAGTAGGATAGTTAGGCAGATTAACAAGTTCATAATCATTTGGGGTTTCTCAATTTTAGTGAATTTCAAGCCCACTCTTGATAAATGTAAGCACTTTTTAGTGTCAGGATTCTAAAATTTTAAGTCTTGTTTTGCACTTAATAGGAATCTCAAAATCTCGGTTATGATGAGAATAAAGAATAGAATTTCTTAGTGGATCTGTAGCTTCTTGTAGTATAATTTGGATGCTGTTTTCTTGCATTATTTTATTCATTCCATTCACACTAACACATTACTTGAATCTAATGTTCAGTATATTTTTAGACCTTAACTTACCTCTTCCTGGGGAGTTGGCAAGAAGTCCGGTGAACATTAATTTTTAAATCCTGCAAAGAGAGATTTAGTTTAATTGAAATCCCTTTGCAGGCCTCTCAAATTAGAGCCATAATTTCTTAAGAACAATAGTGGTAGCCTGTCAAAATAGTTTTTAAAAGGTGATAATTCTTGGTTAGTGTCAGAGGTTACCCAAAACTACTGCTGATATTTTAAAAATATAATAGTTTAAAAAACATCTTTGTGCTGTCCAGGGCAAAATAAAGAAATCCTTTTCAATATTCTGGTTTTAATGTGTATGATGCATCTTTTATTTTAAATGTAAGAGACAGTTTTGTCTGAAGAACTTAGCATTTGCTATTGTCGTTTCTTTGGGATTGGCTCTTGGTGATTTATTATGTTAATATCTCTTGGTATAGTATCTACCTTTTTAATATTTAGTTTTTAATTTTATTGTGATGCCTTTGTTTTCATTTTTGGTCTTTTATATTGAGAGAGTAAATTTTGGAAGCAAAAATACTAAATTTGGAGGCAGAAATCTTGGGACCTTGGTTAAGCCACCTAATACCTTAATCTCTATTTTCCCAACTGTAAACTAAGAATAAGAATTGTTCCACTTTCAAATGTATGTTTGTAAAAAATGTATGTGAAATTGCTTTGTAAACAAATCAAAAAGTATAAGTATGTGTATATTTTTTCATCTGTCAAATGAAAATAATATCTATTCATGAAATTGTTATGAGGATTACACAGTTTATACATGTAAAATGCCTAGAATTATATCTGGCATATAATACACATCCATCAAACATTAGACTATTATTATTTTTCTAATAATTAATCGTATTAAACGTGTCTAGAAGTTCGGTCTTGAACACTCTGCAAGACAAAATAATCCATTTGAGCAAAGGTCGGGCATGATGAAGTCCAAACCAAATCTGGATAAGAACTAGAAACAAAAACAAAAACACGGAGTTGTAGAAAAAAAAAAAAACAACAAAGATAAATTTCTAATGTGGAACTCCATCAGAGTCTCAGAAACGATGAGAACTAGGTAATGCTAGGCCTAGATGCTTATGGTGGGATAAATCAACCTTAAGAAGCCTCCATGAGATTACTGGGGAAGTGGGAGGAAGGGAACTTAGGGGTGATGGTATTGCAGTTCTCATATTTAATCTGAGGATATTCGGGAATAATTGCTGAGCATCTACTGATGTGTCATGTACTAAGTGTGTAAGATATAAGATGTCTGCTGAAGACTCTTCCAGCAAGGATGTTCTGCAATTCTATGAGATTTTACAGCAAAACGACAAAGCGACTAGTTGCACTGGCATCTGTTAGTTTTTAATGATTATTTTCTCATTTACCATTTTTTTCTCAGTAGTGGAAATACAAATCATTTTAAATCTCTGAACAAAACAAAGCTGTATGTTTCGAATTTATTATACCTTGCTTTTCTTTTCAAAAAAAGAATTCCCTATAGTGTTTAATCAACACTAACGCTAACACTGGATGCAAGGTTTTTAGTCTTGAGTATTCAAGAACACAAACATAAGTGCCTTGGCTTTCACTTTTCCCCCTGTCTGGAAATCTCTTCTTTCTAAGTTTCGACAAGGAATTCTTTACTTCCTTTAGATTTTTGCTCAAATCACTATCGCAGGCAGAATAACAGCGTCAAAGAGGCTCCGGTCCTATCTCTGGAACCTGGGCATATGTTAGATTATATGGTAAAGGGTAATTAAGGTTGCAGATGGAATTAAGATTGTAATCAGCTGACTTTAGCAGGAGTGACCTGGATTATCCAGGTGTATCCAGTGTAGTCACAAACCCCTAAAAGGGAGGGAAAAGAGGGAGGCGGAAGAGGCGGAGCCAGAGGAGGTATGAGTGCAGAGTATCATTAAGAAACATGCGATGTTGCTGGTTTTGAAGATGCAAGAAGGGGGCCATGAGTTAAGGAATGTGAGTGGTCTCTAGATGCTGGAAAAAGCAAAGAAATGGATTCTTCTCTAGAGCCTATAGAAAAGAATGAAACCCTGCCGCCATCATGATTTTAGTCCATTGAGACCCACACTGGACTTCTGACCTACTGAACTGTAAGATAATACATTTATATTGTTTCGTATTTAAGTTACTGAGTTTGTGGTAGAGCTTGGCTGCTGTAGAGTGAGGTTGAAGCTGAGTCGCATAGGGATCATGGTTGGGGTGCCTGGGGGTCGTGGTTGGGATGCCTGGAGGTCACGAATGGGTTTTCTGGGGGTTGCGTGTGGAGC
Source organism: Pteropus vampyrus (assembly GCF_000151845.1). NCBI lineage: Eukaryota > Metazoa > Chordata > Mammalia > Chiroptera > Pteropodidae > Pteropus > Pteropus vampyrus. The sequence goes on along the minus strand of NW_011888840.1, from coordinate 1,861,041 downwards.
GCCTGGGGGTTGCCGGTGGAGTGCCTGGGGTTGGTGGGTTTGCTCTTTATTGGTGAATTTCAAACACAAGAGCTGGAATTAAAGCGCCGGAAGGGAAAAGCAGAATCACTCAAAAGGTCAGTTATCTTAGTCACCCAGGACTTTCTAGAAAGGAGAATTTCATGGGTGGGTTGGCCTGGCTCTTTATCTGGCTGTATAGCTGGTG
>NW_011888840.1:1853856-1859036 GCF_000151845.1 Pteropus vampyrus | reverse complement strand
GGGGTCCCAGAGGCTGGGCAGATACCTCAAGAGCTGTTTGCAAAATTTTTCCACTCTTAATTCTTGTGGTTCTCACCTGACCTCAAACAATAAATTAGATCATTATTGTGAGATTCTCAATCCTCAAGAGCACTGACTTTTTTCTATTTATATTTGGACCTTGTGTTCTGGACGTGTAGCAATAACTCTTTTATTAAACACTGTTAGACCCAAGGCTAAACCTCCACATGCATTATGTTATTTATTACTCATTCAGTAGACCAATAGATAGGTGTCATTTTCCATTTTCTACATGAGACCCTAAGACACAGAACGTTATCGATCTTAACAAAAGTCCACAGTTAGTGATAGAGTTGGCATTCAAACCCAGTTCTGACTGGGTTCTCGAACACCAAAACATCATCCCTTACCCTGTGCTGTCAGGGGGCCTCAGTGCATTCTTGTCAAGTCACAGCTGTTGCCCTAAAGATTTAGTCAACTCTAAGAACTGCCCAAATGATTGCTCTTGGAAATAAATTTGTTTACGTAAATAATATTTGAAAGGAATGAATCACCGACGGCCTTTGAAAATATCTTTTGTTGTGTCAAGAGAGTATTTGTTGAAATGATGGAGAGAGTGGCCTGCCTAGATGAGAAAAGGTTTGAGGGTAGAATCTATGCATCCACATGCAAACTTTCCTTTTCCCTAATTCTTTAACATCATGCATTAAACACATAGGCACTCAAAAGCCTGTATACTTAGGGCAGTCCTCTTTGGTGCATGGTTCCTTTTGTTTGCTGGGGCTGGTCAGAAGGAACAGCTCTGGGGCCTCGGTATTTAGTGGATGCACCTCTAAGACCTGGTGCTGGAAAGCCCAGCAGGCATTTTCCTTCAAGAGGCAAGAATACACCACGTGAAGCATATCCGCAGAACTGTATTTACTTTTCTGTCACAACTGTCAGGAGAAGGCTCTGTAACGTGTTGTGGTTTCTATGATAGCTGAGGCTGGGAGGAGGCAAGCAGCACTATTTCATAATGGTGTGGATGAAAATCAGCTCATGTATTAACGTAATAAGCCAATAGGAGTGTAATCAGGGAACTGAGATTTTATTGAGACATCATTTTCGTTTTGGTGAGATAGGGAATTGCATATTAAGCCATCCCATTGGGTCTGTCCTCTCTCATGAACTTATATTTTGATCCTTTCTTTTCCTTCCGAGTCAAATTTAGTGCTTTCTCTGATTGTACAGGTCTTGTCCATTTATGGAAAAGCTACTTTTTCCAAATCACAGCTTCATATGAAAGAGATACTGCAGACATCCCTTAGTCATGGTCTGCATTTACAGGGACATACAGTATCCCGTTGCAAGTTCTGGGTTCACCACTGTCTTAGCCATCCTTGTCTAGTAAAGATTTCCATTTGTTGATCAGTATCTGGGTGTGAGAGATGAGGCCTGCAGAGGGAGACAGAGGCTGTGTCAATGATTCACGCCAGAGTAGATTCCAAAAACTGTTCTGGCCATGAGTTTTTGGTCAAGACAGTTACTTTTCATGGTCCATCTATCTGACAGTATGTTCCACAGAGGCCAGCTGTACCTGATCACACAACCATGAGAGAACACCACAATTCATGACTTCATGAAAACTTTGAGGTGTTTCTCAGGGGCTTTGGGCTTTCCATTCTGGAGTAGACACGCCGAAGGAAAATAAGCAGCAGAATAATTCAAGGACCTCAACTGTTTTTCCTTCAGAAGGACCAGTCTTCCATGGAATATAAAATTGTACTTCATTTTGAGGATGGAGTTAGTCCTGCTCTACTCTGTCTGTGGATGCTCACCTGCTGGTTGATGACTTGCTTTATTTCACCCTCATTTCTGCTAATGGTATCTCTACAGGGCTCGGCATCTCTTAGAGATGATGAGAACCTGAAAGTGGGTATAGTATAAAATCTTTCTGATAATCCATTACCCGGTTTCTGAGTTCTATTCTTCCGTTCTTTAACTACTTTAAAAAAATTCACAGTAAATCTAGGAGTTGGGTCAAAGAATTTACAAAGAAGGAATCTTTACCCAGCATGAGAGTTGTGAACTCCTTTATCGGAATCGACAAAATGGTTTGGTCCCCCCGCCTCCCTGTCTCCCTGTCCCCCTGCCTTCCGTCTCCTTTGTGCCTATAGAGAGTACACTGAGGACTCTTTAGATGCTCTTCATTCTCTAGGACAAATAAGATGGAGTCATTTGGGAGAAGGGAAGGCTCTTCGCCCAGTGGAACAAGAGTATGAGAAATAGGGTGACGTTTCGGTTTTCCATTACGTTTTTTTGGTAACTTAAAAAAGGTACCAAAGTTCCTGTGAGAGGAGTGTTTCTGAGAGAAGTTCTGGTGCCACTGTGGGAGGAGACACTGACTGTACCTTTGTGTATTAAGGGACTGCTGAGCTGTAGGAATAGGGCATTGGGAGAGTAGGCATTGCTGAAGGATTTGTGACTAGACCCCGAAGGAGCTGTGTGTGTCCTAGACAGGAGAGTGTATAAACTGGGAGAAGATACCCAGACAGGCAGAAGATAGATGTTCATGCCAGTCCAGCCTCATCGTGTTGGAATTCCTTTCCTACAGTGTACTGGTAAAAATTTAACAACGGGCTGTATTTACTTCTTGAAACAAGGTCTGGTTTTTTAGTATTTGCCAATGTTCATAGTGTAAGTATTTCCAATATTCTTTCCATGGCTGGTATCATGCTGCTATTGAGACATCACTGATGGCAGAGTTAGGAAGAAATGTGTACACTCAATTCTCATGAGCTTGTGTGAGGAGGCTCCAGCATACCATGCCCCCTTGCTCTCCTGCATCGCCCTCCATGCTTCTGTGCCCAGGGTCTGCCAGCACAAGGCACCTTGAACTCACATGTTCACTCCTATTTCTGGATGAAGAAAGCCTGACTTGAATCTTGTCTCTTTTTACTACTTTTGTGAACAGGATTGTGACAAACAGTACAATGTTAGAGGCTGACAACAATATTTCTTCATAATGAGGAATCATTTTCTTCTGGGACCTAATCTGGAAGACATTATTTTTACCCCAATACCAGAAGGTATAAATTTCTCTCCCATCACAGTGGAGACACTCAAACATGGCTTACTGGGTAGTTGAAGCACAAGAGACACGGTTGAGTTTTAGCAGTGAATTAATAAAGCAACCAATTCTAGAATTATCAGTGACAGGTGCTAAAATCTTTGTAGAGCATATTGGCAGAAATCAACTTCGTAAAAATACATTTGAGAACCACTCTATAGTGAATATGTGTGAATTTTGCGCAATCGTGGCATGAGAGACTGATAGTTCTCTGAAAGTGATATTGAATGCTCTGGTATAAAAGCGTAACCAACACAGTGTAGACTAGAGAGATGAAAAGGGAATGCTGATTGGCTGGAGTCAGATGATTCTCCCAAGGCCTAGGAGATTGTGCTCCTAGTGCCCTGGTGTTTCAACCGGCATCGAATATCACAGAGGGGATTTGTTTGAAATATAGGATCTCGGGTGTGGCAGAGGCTGTCAGTAAACTGCCTGGATTCCCTGATCACCTCCTGTTCCTATTTATTTCAGAGACTCTATTTCACACTACAAGTACCTACAACTTTACGCTTTGACTTTGCCTTTGGCTATAGGGACGTATTCCGCCTGTGTGCATGGTAGGCTGGAAGTTCTGGGGAGTTAGTGCACCCTCGAACAATCATGAATGGGAGTTGGAACATCAATATCTTGGGTCCTTACCCTTTAAGTAGTACAACTTTGAGGGCATTCTACAGTAGTGGTTCTCAAAGTGTGTTCTAGGGGTCTCTGGGGGGGAACCCTAAAATCCTTTTAGGAGGTCTGTGAGAGCAAAACTATCTTGAATTACTATCGAGATATTATTTGCCTCTTTTACTCTGGTTTTTCTCTCAAGAGTAAGTGGAGATTCCCAGAGGTGACAATGTTACTCCTGTGATGGCTAACTGCATGTATGCTTGTGAATTCTTGTAAAAAGTTAGTTTTAGTTTTAATACCTAATATGTTATTGGATATAACTGATGCATAATACCTAATATGTTAGTGGATATAACTGATGCAAAAACTCTTAATAATTTTTAAAAGTATAAAGACTAAAATGTTTTGAGAACTGCAGTTCTGCATTATCTCCCAGACCCACAAGGGAATTCAGCCGTGGTTGTCCAAAATGGCGACCTGGCCAATGACACGTTTCATGTTGGTTTCTTCCCATCCCTGCCTCGGTTTCCCATATCTATTCTGGTTTCAAGGTCAGCGGCTGGGGAATCCAAGCTATGGCACCAGAAATTTTGAGTGATGCTAGGGAATCTGCATTTAATAAGACCTTACCTAGCTAAGGCTTTCATACGGTCCTTAGAAAGAATGGGAATAGACTGGGGAGGATATTGAAATTTGCACTTGAGCCATCATAATGTATAGTACACATACATGCACCAACCAATTCTCACACGTGATCACTTTAACTGTTTATCTCTTAATGCCTGTATATACAGATTTTAATTCTGCTTCATCTCCCAGCTTCCCAGGGTTATATAATCTTTGTATCAATCTCTGTCTTTTTCTTTTTAATTCTTTAATTTATAAATAGTGCAGTCAAATACCTGTATACTATATAATTGATAGTTTTAGTTGTATGGTGAGGGTTGAGTCAGTTTGAAATGTATTATTTTAATTGCTGGCATTATGAAAGTCTGAGTCAAAACACACAGTATTATAAATAACAACAACAACAACAACAACAAAACATCTGAATCAGGTGACCAGTGTCCATCCAGAGTGGCAGACCAGATCAGCAGCATATGTTAGGGAAAGTTATCTGCATTTATACTAATGCTTGTCTTTTTGAAATGTTCATTTTTCTATATCAAAAGTTTATCTGCCCTAAATAAAGCCTAATGTGTGATGGTATATGGATTTGAGTGGAACATGGATTTGAGTCCCTAGACAGATACATGACTAGTCACTGGGTTATTGTGGAAATTATGTAAGAGAACACACGAAAAATCCAGCCCAGTGGATCTCACAAAGCAAGTATTCCATGAATATTAGCTATTACTACTACTATTATTACTACTATTATTAGGACTACTACCAGATTTATAAAAATATAAGCTATATTTTTAACTCTCAGGTGTTAACAATATTATTGGAGGGGAAC
>NW_011888840.1:1827581-1853135 GCF_000151845.1 Pteropus vampyrus | reverse complement strand
TGTTTATTTATTGATTGATATATATTTGAACCACAGTAAGAAGGGATTTTCATCATGTGTTTGGGCCTTGTTCTCTCTCCCTAAGGAAAACATATTAAGATTCTAATTGTTGTTCCCTCTTGCAGTAAATGGCTCACTTGGATATACATTATAAGTTGTCATCCAGCCACCTATTATCATTATTAGTGACAATTATTACTTTTTAATACTTCATTTTCCCATTAATTTTAAGACAAACTATTATTTGTGTACCATAAGAAGGAAGAAACAATGCTACCAATTAAACTATGACACCGTGCTTTCCTGGCACTTTGAATTTTGATTCATATTTGTTAAAAGAGCTTTTTAAACACTTACTTAGATGTGAATTTGTATCACATCAAGTTTTTGTATAAGGAAACTCAGAATTGTTTTGTTTCACCACTAGCATCATCTGTACTAGGCAAGATGCTCACACTTTCTTCAATTTTGATGCTGGCACTTTCCTATTTGATTTTTTTCCCTCAGCCGAATCATACGTGGCCAGCCAGAAGTTAAGCAGTTTCTGTTTCAAGTCACCTGTGAAGTTGTGACAAATCAATATTGGGCAATATGGTGACGGTCCCGAGTGATGCACAATTTGGTCACACTCCTACTTCATTGCTTTGAAATTTGCTTTGACATTTCTTTAAACTGTTTTGTGGAACTTGGCAACTCTTCTGTCTTCAGTTGCATTGCTTTGTGTGTGCTGGGAAATCCTTTGGCGTGTTCTTTCAGGAATCAGACATAGCCCAGCTTCATTTACTTGCAGATATGCATTGCCAGAAAATACGGAATCGTGGTTATACTAGTCAGTGGGGGCTAGATGATGCCAACATGTCGGTGGCTGAGAACCACAAGTCTTACTTCTTGCTCATGCTCTGTGCTCTTCCGGGTTGGCCGGGTGCTTTCACGCTCTCCTTTCTCCAGGCCCCGAGCTGAGGGAATAGCTACTGCAGGGAACTTTGGGGAACAAGAAGGGATGAATTGTTCACTGCTCTTAAAGTTACCCATACCACTGGAGCTCACATTTCTCTGGCCAAAGCATGTCACATGATCACACCCATCATCATGGTTTGGAGAAGTGCAATCACACCAGACACCCGGGAGAACAAATGGGGATGTTTGGTAGACAGCAATAATGGTATCACCATTTACCCTCTGGTCACAAAGTATTCTGTTCGCTCTCTTTTACTACATGCAGAATGTACTCATTCCCTCCCCAAAGGAGTCGACCGATGAGTTCAATCCATTCCTTGCAGCCTGAAAGGCAGGATCGCTGGGTGACGTAAGGTGGTTTCTTCATTGGGGGAAGGTGTGTAGTGGCCTGTGTATTAGGTTTGAATGTATTTCCTCTTGACTCATGGACAACTTGTTCTTCTCCCTCTGCCACCCACCTTATACAACTGTTATAAAGGCTAGAACAGGGACACTACGACTGCCAGCATTTCCATTCACACAGGGAAGAATGAGAGAGATGCAGTAGTCACTTTGCTGAAGCAATTTTGGAATCCCACTAGGAACACATTGCAAAGGCCTCCTGTCCTGGTGGTGGTGGTGGTGGGAGGTGGGGAATGTTCCTCGATGGAGCCTGGCAATGGGGGTTATCTTTCATCTCAGCTGTTCTCTGTGAACTTCAGGCTCACTCTCTGGGGATTTATTCTTTTCCATTCTTTTTGGCCACAGCTGAAGAAGGCATTCATGAATATGTCTTGCTTAGGGGCTGAATGCTTTCTTAGCCTATCTTTATTTAGACATTTGGGAAACCCCAAGTTGGTTTTAAATCTCAGACAGTATGGTCACTTTTAATCCAAGATGGTGATTCTTTTGGCAATGTAATTCTCTCAGAAGTAGAGCTTCTTATCTATTCAATCTGCTTCGTGTGCCAATAGAGGCCATAGTTATCTTACAAACATACTTCTTAAACTGCTTTGTTCTTTTCTCTCTCCACTTAACTGTGGAAATGTCTATTTTCCCTAAGACATTTTGTTTACTTTAAAAGATTTATCGGGTAACTACTTTCCGAATCTGAAACAACTTAATCTGATCGTGTGCTGACGAATCTTTAAAGCTGGCTTTCTGGGCGCAGGGTGGGGGAAAGCCCTGATTTCCAGCATGTCTAGTTCAGGCTACTATAACAAATTACTATAAAGTGAGTGGTTTAAACAACAAAAAAATTATTTCTCACAGTTCTGGAGGCCAGAAGTCTAAGGTCAGCGTGCCAGCATGGTCAGGTTTTTGGTGAATGCTCTCTTCTTGATTTATGGATGGCCATCTGCTCATATATCCTCACATAGGGGCACGGGGAAGAGCTAGGTAGCTATTTGGCCCTTTCTTATAAGGGCACTAATCCTAGTCATGAATACTACACCCTCGTGACTTAATTTCTTGCCAAAGTCCCCACCTCCAAATATCATCACATTGGGATTGGGCCTTCAACATACGAATTTTGAGGGACGTAAAGATTCTGTTCACAGCATAGCATTTGCTGATTTCCAGGGTATAAATACTCCCACCATCACTCATTTCAAGCTACCAACATGACTGATATGATCGCTGATTACATAATATGTCCACTGCAAGAGATACCGTAATAACAAACATAGATAATAGTAAAATGTCACAAAATAATTAGAAAGTGATGAGATTTAAGTATTTGTTCTTAATATAACTTATGTAATTTTTAATAATGGCTTTATTTAACAACTGTCTTACAAATTTCTAAAAATTTAGCCACTGGTTCTTGTTGAACGAGCATGAGCCAGTTCAGCACACCAGTGCCTTCATCCATTCAGATTTAGTAACAGTGAGTGTGATAGCTACACACTTGCTTTTATTATTCCTATGAGGCTGAGCTTTAACTGTCCATCGTCGCTTTACTATTTGTCAGTTTTGGGGCTGAAAAGCAGTTGCCTCACCAATTCCTGGAATGCCCAGCCAAGAGCAGAAAAGCCTTCCAACTTATCAACAATAGATATTGCTATGTTTGTTAACATAGCAATATCTAACCAATATCCTCAGAAAAGACCTCGTATATGGTTTAACTGGCCAAAACCAAGTGTAGACTTATAGAGGTTAACATGAAGAATTTATAAATTTATAGAATCAAAGTCATGTTCAACAGCCAGAATGTGGGAGGGACAGGGTGTTGGGAACAGCTGAGCAGTGGGGACAATAGAAACCAGTGACTTCACCATTGCATCTTTCTCTGTCTCTCATCTCTGCTTCTCTCTGGTCATCCGAATTTCCTCTCTCAGTACCTTCCTCTACTTCATGAGTTTTAAGTTTTTCATCTTGGAGCTTCCACCACAGTGATGGTTGAAGATAAAGTTGGGCCAAAGAGGAGGAGGCTGTTATGGACCGCACATCCCCCAGAGTTCAAACGCGGAAGGCCTAGTCCCCACTGTGACGCTACCTGGAGGTGGGGCCTTTGGGAGGTGATTAGGTCATGACAGTGGAGCCCTCCTGGTTAGATTATTGCCCTTCTAAGCAGAGACATGAGAGAGCAGCTCTCTCACGTAAGAGAATAGTGAAATCCGCCCACTCCTCCACCATGTAAGGAGACAGCAAGAAAGAGGCCATTTACAAGCCAGGAAAAGAATGTTCACCAAGAACTGAATCCGCCAGCACCTAGACTAGAATTGTGGTCAGATTTAACTTGCTCTTGGATTTCCCAGCTTCCAGAACTGTGAGACATACGTGTTGTCTGAGCTGCCCCGTTTACGGTATTCTGTTATGGCAGCCTTACCTAAGACGGAGGCTAATGCATCGGGAAAACCGAGTAAGCAAGTACAAAGCAGGCAGATAGACATAACCTGTTGCTCCACAGACAAGAGTGTCGGCACCACTAGTGACTAGGTACTAGGATCTGGCTATATCTTTGCGGGGTGCATGGCTTATTATGGGGACTCTACAAGATGGGTCAAATTAATCATAGTTGAGGCTAAACATATACTTCTTTGTCAACAAAGAAAAATTAGTTATATTTTTAAGGGTAAAGATGTGGAGGGTGGTAGGTGGAATGGGTAAAAAATGGAGAAAAGATTTGCTGTAAAATGTTTATGGGAAAGCTGACCATAATTTACAGGTCTCATGGTCCAATCTTCTCTCACCAACCCCATTGCAGGCTTCCCAGGGCTGTTTGCTTGTAGGGGTTGGAAACGGAAGAGTTATGATTATACGGATAGGATTTAATTTTGGAGTAGAAACTACATATTCTGTATTGTTTACCTAGTTCCCAGGGGTGTTCTGAGGATTTTTACTGATGGAATAGTTAAGTGCATTATCCACAAAGTTCAAATATGCATCGTTTAAAATATTGCCTGCTTAGTCTTTCATTGCTCGTAGGAAGGCACAGATGTTTAATCATACTGGCTTTTATATTTAAAATATAGAAATATAGATAAGATTATACTTTTAATGACAATAAGTGATTCTAAGTACGATTATTTCCTTATGTGATATAAATCTGCATTTTCTACCTTTTCAGGTGAATATTACTGAACTCCTTAAGAAACGTATGTGCTGTATATTAATTATATCTGTAGTGTCCATATTTTTTGAAAGTGCTAGTGCATTCGCTTGTTCTGAATTTCTTCCAAACACATTAAACGACCTTGTAGTATGATTAATCACAGTAGGCTGTCTTTTTTTTTTTTTTTTTTACTGAAATAACATATTGTGATTTAACTTGCCATTCTTTTTTCTTCTAGGGTCCTTCCACCCAGTAGTTTTAATGAGAAACCAGATTCCTAGAGTAAATGCCTCTTAGCACAAATACCAATTCTCCCAAACTGGTAGACAGCAATGCTGATGTGATTGCATCTCCCACTGGGAGGAGGCATTTGAAGTCAGGTTGTTTTCAAAAGGTTGACATTGGGGCCCTGGCTATGATACTGTGGTCCAGTTCAGTCTTTTATTATTCTTGCTCTGTAACCTGACTTTGGTCCAGGAAGAGGAAATCCTTGGGCTTAGTTGAAGACAATAAGCCTCAGGTCAGGAGGGTAATGCTAAACAGACTGGAGGTAAAGGTAGCCTGGAAATAAGGAAGAAGGTAAGACTAGAGTGGATTCAGAGATTAGACTCAAAGTTGGAAGCCAAATGCACCTGGAAGGCAAAATATACTTGAACCCTAAAGTACACAGAGCCCTGGGGAGATATAAAAATAAATCAAGCTTATTTAGTTTATTACCTTTCCACTTCCCTGGTGGCTTGTCCAGCTGTTACCCCGGTTTGGGCAGGCGGTTTGTAGGCCTGGTTTTTAGGTGTTTATCATGGGGTGCCTGCTAGAGCAGCTGCTGGTAAAATGACCCTCAATGCCTTCATTATACGTCAGCTCCCAAACTGCACAGTTCCTGATATTAAACTGCTTTGATTGGAGATTACGGTGTTTCATTTAAATTTTAAATGGTACATTGCAATGTGCTTTTAGGTAATCTGTAATGCGCCTCTGGGCATAGCACCATTTTTATGTAGGTGTCTAAATTACACAGGAGAGTGGGAATGCTTTGGGTTAAAATGAGTAACCAGCCCTGCGTAGGAACTTCTTTCAGTTAGCTGTGGTGCCCCTTGCCGTCCTGGATATGGCTAATAAAATATCATATTAAAGTTACTGATTACTCAATGGATTCTCCTTCGCAACAGCCATTGAAGGCTGGCCCCAAGTTTTCCCTGAAAGGGGCTTGTTATTAATACCATTTTACAGATGAGGAAATCAAAGGTTGTTTAAATGAGACTCATAAATTCTTATAGACTAGAATTGTGGTTAGAAAGCTGGACTTAAAAAAAAAAAGACTAAAAAAATAAATTAAAAAAAACTGGAATTCAGAGACAAACCGCTTGAATTTTAATCCTAGCTCGATCACTTCTTACCTATGTTGCTCTGAGTAAGTTATTTATTTTTCGTGTCTGTTTTCGTATTTGAAAATAGGAATAATACTAGTTTTCCGCCTCATAAGGTTATTATGAAAAACGATGAGCTAATATTTTTAAAGTATTTAGAACAATGCCTGGTACATGATGAGCATGATGAAAGCATTCACATAGATCCAGTCCCTTATCTGAAACCCTGAGGGACGGAAATGCTTTTGAATTCAGAATTTTTTAGATTTTGGAAAGTGCAAGTTTATTTTACCTAACAGCTGCAGCTTGGGCCCAGCACATCGTATTCTAATGACTTGATAACTTTGCAGCCAAATGGATGAACGATTATTCTAAGTGGAGAAAAAAGATATAATCAGGTTTAATTAGTTTACGGTAGCTTTAGCCACTAAGGTACAAAAAGAGCCTTTATGTATTTTGAAATTATGGATAAATGATTGTGGATCTGAAACAACATTGAATGGTAGATGAATTATCAGAATCCAGAAACTTCCAAGATCCAGGCTAGAATTCTGAGCCAAATTCTTTCTCTTAACGTTTTTACACACTTAAAACAGAATTGAAAGGATTTGCTCAAGGTCACACAACTAGTCACATCGAATATGAGACCAGATCCTTGGCTTCTTGCTCTTGAGCCCAGTTCTCTGCACCAAACACAAATGTTTCAAAAGCATCCCACCCTCAAACAACAACAAAACAAACAAACAAACAAACACACTGATCCCATGAAATAGAATACTTAACCAAATGAACAAAAGGAGAACTCTGGGATTCTTGTTTTGGAGACCTATTTTTCCAGAACCTTCAGTGTTCTAGTGAGCACGGTGAATCCACAAAAAGGCGGTATGTCACACCCTTTTCCTAAACTTATTTTCCCATACGTTTTCTTATTTTGAGAACATTTCACAGAGCACATTTTGGGACATCCTTTTAACGATCGCCGTGGTGAGTGAACTCAGCAAGGCAGTGATTCCCGTCGTTATAAGGAACAATGTTCCATTTCTTTCCAGGGACGTTAAACATACCTGCATGTTTGCTAAACTCTCTGCTTCTGGAGAAGGTTGGTTTGACTGAAAAGACACTACAATCCCCACAGTTAAAGGATCCAGGAATCTCAATGTTGCAATTTTCAAGAATGAGAAGTCCTGAGTATTTATGGAAGACATTCTTACAAATCAGAGGGTTTTTGCAGAGAATGTGGTTCGTAACTAAACAAAAAAGAACTGAACCCATAAAAACTGACTTCATCCCATCTCACGGCTCCACCAGAGGAGCACAATTTCCTTATCCCTGGGCTACTGAAAAATTTCAGTTTCATCATTTTTACCACAAGGCAGTGCAGGGGTTGACGCTTGCAACATCTGTGGGTAAATCCATGGGCTTGGGGTGAAATGAACCTTCTGCTATGTGTGCCCACCAGTCTTCTTAAGAAAACGTAGTTCCTTCTATGTGAAGATCTTCCAGACGTGTTTCACAGACCCTTAGAGATGAGTTGTTCTTCCTGAAATAACAAGAATGATGTTCTTTTGGCTGTGTAATGAGTGGCATACATTGCATGCTTTTGAAGCTTTTTGTTCTACTAAGGTGCTGCTGGGAAAGCTTTTGGTTAGAAATCGTCTCATATTAAAAATTTAATAATGCTCTGTATTCCCATGAAATCTCTTGTCCCGTAAATAGTTGTTGTCTATGTTTCTCTTACAATGAATGGCTTTTATTCCAAGTTTATGATACTCTTTATTTAAAAAATGTTGACTACTTTGGGAGAAAGGCTTGTACGGGTAGACTTCACCTTGTAGGTGTGAACTTCACCTTGGCTACCAGTGGCATAGTAAGTTTCATTAAAAGGACCCTCGAAAGGTGTGGTGCTTGCTTGGGTAGGCATTAGACTCATTCAAAATGGATCTTTCAAAGTGCCAGATGCCAAGGCTACACCTGGCAATTATATCAGAATCTCTAGAGATGGGACCCCAGCATCAGTATTTTTTTTTTAAGTCTCCAGATGGATTATGTATCGCCAAGGTTGAGAGATGCTGTTTTAGTCATTATCTCTGGGGTTATAATCCAGTACCCTTCCAGTTGAATCCAGCCTAAAGATCTGTTCTGTTTGGCCAACATAGATAATGTAAACTATGCTTGAACTTGAAAGCCCTCAGGCAAGGTTTGTGCTCTCTCCTGACCCCAGTCTCAATGTTTATTGTGTTATACCCCGCCACTTCTCAGGCTTCTGACACCTGCCTGGCAACTATAGGTATTTGAATTCGTGACCCCTGACATACCTGGATAGGTTCTCTAGTTTCCAAACTATACAAAAACAATAAGATTAACTAAGAATGGCTAAACATACACTGAAGGCCAAAAATATTTAGTTAGTGGTAGCATAGATTCCCACTCGTCTCCTTAGAGGAGAGTCCCCTTTGGGGCAAAAAGGTGTTCTCTGGGGTGCTAGGCAAACTGAAACCCCAGGTGGTGCCTGCCACATGTGGTCAATGGCCACAGAATGGAGTGAAACTGACTACTTTTCTGAGAGAAAGGAAGTGAGGCTGACATCCTCTCTGAGGCAGCGGCAAAGAGGAAGACAGTAGGGTGTTATATAAGGTTAGCGGCCGGGAGGGTTGAAGTAAGATGAAGTCAGCACGGAGAAAGGGTTCAGGAGAAGTGTTCTGAGTGAGGGTGGTTAATGGAGGCATCTTCTGGCTTCTTTTACCTGGAGGGGCACAGTAAGTGTGGCAGGGCGTTAGGTTTAAGCTGGCCTGCCGTTGGGTCTGCCCTCTCTCATCCATTTCAGGATCAAGAATTGTACATCAATACGCAGCACACAAGGGCCAGTGACTGCAAGTAATTTAAAGGTTTATTCTTAGGCCCAGCGAAAGGAGGGGCGTCCCTGGGAGAGGGGTCCAGCTAGCAAGGTGGCTCTCTGATGTCTGGGCAGAGACTGTCTATCTGATCGTGGAGACAAGTACAGGACAGGAGCCCTCTGATTGGAATTTTTAACAATGCCAAGAACAGACTTATTTCCATTGGAGGCAGACGAAAGGGAGAGGTAGATTGTCTTGCGTGTGACTTATAGGTATAGCTGAAGTGAGGCAAGTACCGTGTACAGAGAAGAAAGAATCAAGTCTTTTCATTCTATTAATTCAACAATTTTATTAAGCTGCTTGTCTGTGCAGACTCTGTGATCCAAACACTTATAATCCCTGGGCAGGGAAAGACAATGAACACACAAATAGACACTATATCAAGTGTTGAGGACACGATTAGGGTGGAATGTCACCTAATGTAGAGTAATAGTCAGGGAAGGCCTCTTTGACAAGGTGACCTTTGAGCAGAGCCTGAACGAAGTAAAGGAGTGAGCATAAAGCTATCTGGGCAGAGCACGCCAGGCAGAGGACCCATAAGTACAAAGGCTGGAACATGCTTGGTGCAGGAAGGGCAAGGAGGCCATGGGGGTAGTTGGAGTAGAGGCAGCAAGGGAGTGGATCAGGTCCTGTGGAGTTTGATGCTGCAGGAAAGAGTTTGGATTTTTTTTTTTTTTTTTGGCACAAGAAGGGATGCCACTGGAAAATTTTAAATTGTGGAAAAGAACAATCTGATTGACCACACTTAAAGCAGTGCTGATTTGTGGGACACACACACTTATCACAGAAGGAGTTGAGGACACCAAGAACGTGGGTCACACAGATGAGGACAAAGATGCAAGAGGAAGGGAGATAAGTTTATCCTGCTCTTCCTCCTGCATAAACCCTGGTAAGAAAACACAGAGATTGGAAAGTTGTTATGAGTTAATTTACCAAAGAGGGAGTTTGTTGCCTGAAAAGTAAAACAAAAAAACCTGAGACTTTCACATAAAATATTTACTGGGCAAAGAGGAAGATGGACAAATTTGAAGCGCTTCCAGAGCGGACACAACCATTTTGATAGAATGATTGCCCTTGGCAGTGACAATCAATTGGGTAAATCTGGTTTGGATCAGTCTGAAGTGCACATGCTTTAAAGTTTCAGATCTACTTTCAAAGGGCTGTACGCGAGCCTTATTGCAACCCTTGAATGAAAGATAGCTGTGATGCTGCCTGCTCTAGTTCATGGCCCTGTAAAAGCCCTTCACATTTGGTGAGCGCATAGCTGGGAGCCCTGGTCTCAGATCTAGTCTAGGTCCCCCTCCTTTGCATCCCCGTGGTTCTGTGTCCAACACACCTCATGACTAAAGTTGTGTCCCACTTGTCCGTGATGAGATGTATGCAGGCTGGGCACTTTTGTTTTGGAGCTGAGGATATGGTAACTGTAGAGTTTTATTTCTCATCCATGATTATTTAGTTTAGTCCTTTTCAGTTTTCTACTTCGACGAAGTTTAGCAACACGTTTCTCCTCCTCCACTGCCTTGTATCCTAACTGCTGTCACACACCTCTGTGAGAGCAAGCGAGCCCTGTCAGTTACACTCTCAGGCTGCAAGGGTCTCTAGGAAATGCCTTCCCCCGGGAATGCCTTCTACAGTTTCTGCTACTTCTATGGGAGGTTTTTTTTTTTTTAATTGCTTTTCATAATGGAAATATAATTTATTTTAAGCAGAGCATGGCCTCAAATATACATGGTTCAAAATACTTTTATTTTAAATATATATATGTTTTTTGTATCTCTCCCAATCAAATGTTCCTTCTCTCTAGCTTCCAAGTTGGCAGGAAAGTTCCCTTTCTGCGGCTTTGTAGATTTATTATCTGAGAATGAGACCATGGGAGTTATCCTCTGCTGTGGGGTTTGATGAGCTCCTCACTGCTGAGGTTCTTAACTGGGGTCACTTGCTGCAAACATTGGGACTGCTGATGACTATCTCATAACATTAGTCTGCGGTCACCTCAAGAGGATTCTTTTTAAAGGCAGTTCATGCTCTGGGTAGATTCTTTTTTGAACTAGTTATGTGTCATTTATCTAGCACATCCTCTTGCACGGAATACACATTCTATAAAGTGTTTCAATTCTCTTAAATTCCTACTGTGCTTCTCCTTCCCTTTCCTGTGGCCTCAGCTTCAGGTCAGGGCTTTCATTATTTCTCATCGAGACTGATGCATCGGATGCCTAATTGGTTTTCTGCTTCCAGTCTCCTATGGACCAGCTCTTACCACCAGCTGTCAGCTCCTGGGAGGCTGAGACTTTATCTCATTTCTGTTTTCCATTGTCTCACACAGTGCCAAGTACATAGTAGGCTCTTAAAGAGTGCTTTTAAAAGAAGAAACGATGCTTGCTCTAAATCAGAATTTCTCAGAGTAGGGTTCTGTGGAAGAGATTCTCTCCGATATATTCTGCTTAAAGAAAACTCGTTCCATGATCAAATATCTTGAATGTCCACAGTGCATATTAGATTATCAAAAGCTGCAGAGGGCAAGAACACAACAGCTTGACTCTGTTAACTCTATTTCCCAAACATATTTTAACTGTGGATTTTATTTTAAAATGCAACACATGTTGATATCTTATGAAACTAGTATTCTGTGGGTCACAGGTTGGGAAGTTTTATTTTGAATTTTCTATTTCTAAAATATCTGGAGAATGGATATCATCACTGATAGTCAATTAACTAAATAATTCAGAGTTTTCTGTAGCCCTCACCCTCCAGATTCTAGCTAATAAAGTATTAAATTTATTAAAGACAATTATTTTGTATTATAAAAGCTAAAAGCATACAAAGGACTTATGGCAAATACTAGCCAAAATATTATTTTTATTAATGGCCAGGCGGTGCTCAAAAACTCCCAAACTTATGAAGCACGGTAAACTGCATCAAAGGTTACGGCTTACATGGGCTGATGATATGGAACCTTCTATCCTTCGTTTTCCTACTGAATTGAGGGAAGGTCAGCCCCATGGACTGCCACAGGTGTAGATACTGGCAGTCTCGTGCTTTTACTATCAAGAGTCAGGAAGTGCGATCACCTCCTGGACTTCTCAACAATCGAGGAGTCACGCAGAACTGAAGACAGGGGTTGGAACTTGCTTCACTACTGAGGTGGGAAACCTTGCTCACCAGTGACAAGGTGGTCAGACTCTCAGAGCACACATCAGTTGCATCTCTTCCCCTGAGGAGATGGAGACATGAATAGTGAAACCAAAGTTTTATTTCAATGCTACTTCCATGTGCAAGGAAAGAGGTAAAGAAATAAAGGTTGCCTCCATTCAAAACTCTCCAATGATTTGTACTTTTAACTAGTTGGTCCGAGTAGCTAAATTTAAGGTCAACCTTCCTCTTGGGGGAAGGGCCTGCACTGCCTCATTGCAGTGATGGTCTTACTTCCTGTTTGCCCCACATGTACTCCTGGTCTTCTGCTGCCACTGGAAAGTTTTGTCCCCAGAAATTTCTAAAATTCACTGTAGAGAATACTAATTAAATAAACTTCAAGTGTCCATCATTCCTTACAGAAAAAGTAAATTTTCTATTCATTTTGTCTTACGGTAGCTCACCATAGTGTATTATACAAGTATAATGTACAAGTGCAAAAGGACAATATAAAGATACCCCAAATAATTCAGTTTAACAATATAAAAATGTCCCTGTGAGCAAGGTGAATGATGCTCTAATTATCACATTCCCAGATAGAAACAAAGATGAAATTTCCATAAAACTAACATCCAGAAAAATTAAAGACCAAATTCTATTCTCCCCAGTTATGTATTCTACTCTGTCTTCATTCAGAGGAAAGAGGATTTACAAAACTGGTTGGACCTGAGGATATTTGCTGAGATACAATGATTAGTGATCAGGTTCATTTGCATTCAATAGTCCCTGATATCCTTTGTCTCATTTTTTCTTCTTTAGCTAAGAGGTTAAGAGTTCAGTTTACCCTGCATCTAGCCAGGAGATGGACAGTCCATCTGTCAGAAGGAACCTGGAGGGTTTAGCTTGACTTGATCAGGGAGACCTGCTCAGTATCTTTTTCAACTCTGTTAGGACTGGAGGATAGACCTCTCTGTGGTGGATGGCATGCTGGTCTCATGAGAATTGGGAATACTGGTACAAACATTCATTCTTCCCTTTCTTCATTCAATAAATGTACATTGAGAGTTTCTATCATGAGTTAACTATGTGATAAAGAGGAGAGATTTGATATCTGCTCTTGTGCTTACAATAACAACGGATTTGCAGAGCAGACAATCATTATTTGCAGCTCTGAGTGATACATTTTCAAAGAGACAGAGAAGATGGAGTGTCTAGAGAAGGGCAAGCGTAAGGATCACAGCTCATCAAGCCATATCAAATACATCAGAGTGGGGAAAAAACAGAGGTATTTGATCTAACGGTTAAAGAAGTATGTGACCACCAATGTTAGAAGGGTCACTATGTAAAGAGAATATAACTATTGCTCATTCTGAGTTGTCCTAGGGGACAAAACCAGAAGCAGTAGAGAGAAATTACAGGGAGGTAGTCTCTGTAGGGAGAAACTAAGCTGCCTGGACGTAGAGTGAAATGTCCTACTCAGTGTGGAGTTTCTGACCTTCAGAAGCACTCAAACAATTCCTGCAGAACTTGTCAATGCCACAGCGAAGATGCTGAATTAATGAGGAGTCTGAGCTAGATGATGACGTCAAGATTCTTCTAATTCTGAAGTTTTTTTCTTTAGATATTAAGGGCCTTAAGAAATAGATCTTAACACCGCTTTGTGATTTGTGTCAGTTCAGATCCACAAGGAAGCAGACACCATGGTAGACACACCTGTGAAGGACGAAGGGGAGAGTAGCAGTAGTAGCTGGAGAGAGGCTGAGAGTGAGATGCAGGTCTGACCCCTGTAAGAGAAGAGAGACTGAGCAGGAGGAGTCTAAGACCACAGGACAGACGGTCTCTGAGAACTTCTCCGCTGGGCTGCTGGGAAGCCCCAGAGCAAAGATCACCTGCCGAAGGGGTCCCACACCGGGCAGGAATGGCCAGGCTCTAGTACCCCTGCTGCGCTGTCATTGGCTGGGGTAACCCAGAGCGAGTGTAGCCTCTGTGCGAACACCATGGTGGATCAGAGAGTGAAGAGGGTAGACACTGTCTACTCACTCCGGTCCTTGCTTCTGATTCTCTCTTGAGGGAGATCTGAGCAGCACACTCCCATGATGGTCACGCGATTTCTCATACCCAGCATACCATGTTGTTACCCAGTAAAGGCTTGGTAGATGAGGACAAATCAGGCAGAAAAAGTTGAAAACTATGTTATTTCAGTCATATGTGGGATATAAAATGAAAGCAACAGGTGAATAAGACAAATAAACAAAAACTCATAGATACAGACAACGGTTTAGTGGTGACCAGAGAGAAAGTGGGGCCGGGGTGGGTGTAGAAAAGGGTAAAGGGGGTCAAATATATGATGACAGAAGGAGATGTGACTTTGGGTGGCGAGGACCCAATGCAACATACATATGATGCATTACAGAATCGTGTACTTGAAATCTATATAATTTTATTAACCAATGTCACCCCAATAAATTTAACAAAAAAACATAACAATGTTAAAAAAAATGTTTAAATTTTATTAGCTGTCAGTGTCTTAGCTAAAGGGCTGTTCAGTAGAGAATTTTAGGTGTGTAAGGATAATCCCATAACCAGAATAGTCCCACTATTCTGGAGCTGAATTCACAGGGTCGGGTCAGTTAGACACATGGTAGTCCCAAGGAAGCCTGGTGGTTTTACTCTGTTTGGGGTCTTTAAATGTATCTCTTGCATCAACATGAGACTAGATAAATAATAATAAAAGGATTTCCAGAACACTCTCACTAAATCATATTCACTAGGTCATAAAAACAGTGCAAAAAATATTTTGGTTGGAACAGATCCTTTGTGATGTCCTGGAGAGAAGCCATCTTTTCTATTATGAAGATCACCTAGTTAGGATTTGGCTTACTTTCTTCCGATTCCAAGACAGTCTGTCAATCATTCCAACCCCTGCACTGGTTATGACTGACAAAGAAAAAATTGAAAATAGAAACCACCTCTTGCAGGAACCAGTCAGAAAAGGTTAAGAATACCCTGCTGTTATACAGAAGCTGCTGTTGCTAAGTTACAGAAGCTAATGTTGATCATCCAGGGACAGGAAGCTGAGCAGAGAGATAATGGAGAACTCTAAATTCAGCTTCGAAATGTCATGCCTTCTCCAGTCCTTGCTGTATTGGCCTATGACTCAATCATTGGATGAATGAATGAATTCCATCTCTTTTATTTAATCAACTCTTTTAGATTCAATATCCTAGATTAATAGGTCTAAAAATCACCTTAAAACTGTTTTAAAAAGATAGTTTTCTCTTTAGCAAGTAATAAGAATATATTTAAGAAAATCTGTGCATTATAAATAGTTAATGGAAAGGAAAAGAAAAGGCCCTGCTAGTGGCAGAGCCCTGGGAACAATCATGAAATAATATCAATCAATCAATCAGTCAATGCATTTTTCCTGGTGTGGATAGAGTCATCTCTTAATGGTCTGTGGGTGAATTACTGAGGACAGTTCCAAAAATCGTTTTCTGTTTGCCTTCAGTGTGTTTCTAATGGCTGTTCTTGATCTCTTCTATCCCTGAGTGTTGGATCAATTATTGGACAAATAATGATGAGTTTTTGTTAAGATTACAAACACATTTTTGTTACTATTAATAATAGGTGCCCAGTACTTAATATGTGCCAGCCATTGTGCTTAGCTGAATTATGTCCCTTAATTAATTAAGTATACTTAATTGTGCATCTCAATTAAGTCATCTTTTTATAAATGAGAAAAGGGAGTTTGAGAAGTCAGTCTATAGCTCAGATCACAGAGATATTAAGAGGTAGAGCTAAAATATGAATTTAAGTATAAATGAACAAACCCAAAAGACATTCCTATTGCCCGCCTTTTGAATTTGTCAGGTTTTAACTTTGAATCTTTGTATTGGATAAATTTAGGGAGAAGAATAATAATGAAATCTTGTTCTGACTACCTTCTCTGTGTTTGGAACAAATTAATAAAAAGATACAGGAGTTACAGAGATCTAAGTAAAAAAAAAAATTTTGCTTTATAATTGGTATAACTGAATTATAGAATGTTCCCTGGATTCGTGAAGACACTAAGGCCTTCTAAAATATTGCTACCTCCCAATTTTAGACATTGGGCTAGCAAATATGGAATTTGGTTCTGCCAAGACAAACAGAATCACTGCTTGATGATACCGGGGAAGCTCCGATAGAGTAGTCACAGTAAAGAAAGGCTCTGTAAATACGGTGAGCCCTAACCTGTAAGTTTCCACTTTCCAGAGTCAAAGACCAAAACCGAATGCACTAGTTCCATGAACCAGCCAATTCCAAAAGAGAGAAAAAAACTGCTGGGCTAGAAAATCCGATTTATCTGCCAGGCTCACCAACCCTCTTTCTTTGGAGAAGAGGGGCTGCTAACAGAGGCTTTTCCTATTACTTTATGAGAGGATGAAAGCTCTCATTTTGGGGGAGACAAAGTTTCACATTATACATAGATGATTGGAAGGTGTCTGTAGTGTACTCTGTGTCCGTTTCTTGGATGTTGAGCGAGAATTTCAGAGAAGACACGACGAGTGTCTTTTTATTTTGAAAAAAAAAATCATTTGATTTTGGTAAAAAAGGGTTTGTCAGATTACCTAAGAAAGTGACTTTTACCCGATTCGGAAAATGTTATGACGGAGAAATTCTAACGGTGGGAGTAGTTAATTCCAGAACACGCCATTTCCATGGAAAAATCTTATCTTCTGAGGCACTGAAATTTTGCATATGTCTAATGATTATCTGTATATGGTAAATGAATTCCATCTTAGCTGTCAGTGGTCTGTCTGATTTCCTCTGTTATTTGTGAATTTTCTTCTCTATATACCCTTCTAGTCTAACTTATTTATTTTTTGTAAGAAAGAGGCAAATGATTCAACATTGTTGTGGTTCCGAGTTACTTCATAATCTTGAGTAAAATCCTGTCAATTTTATGCTATGCCTTGTGGAAACATCTTTTTCTTTTAAGTTTCTTTGGGCAAGTGACCCCCCGCCTTTGCATTTTCTAATCAAATGTATTATCCCTTGTTTTCTGATTTATTCTTTGCCAGAGTGTTTGCTTCGTCTTAACCCAATGTTATTGCTTCTCAGTCTTGTCCGTGTGTTAATCATGCTATAAGGCACAGAACATCTTTGTAAAATGCTACATGTACAAACTATTTTCAAAAACAATAATTTCCCCCTCTCTTTCTCCCCAAAATGAAAACTTTTTTGACGCTGCCATTTTCCACAGGTTACGATAAGGTTTTATTTTTTTAACAATGCCAACTCCCCCTGCTCCTTATTACCTATTTTTTCCCATTGCTACATGTATTAGTGGCCAAATTAATCAAATATCTCTGCAGAAAACATGATATGGCCCCTTCTCTAAGCCCTAGGGAAACTTCTGAAAATCCAATAAAAAAGGTACATTTGAGAGACCCTGGGAGTTTTATACTTTTTAGGTTTCTGACTTCACCAAGCTTCTTGTTTCATCTCTCGGTGGACTAGTCATACATTGCTGATGGCAATGACATTAGAATGAATTCAAGTCTCATAGGTCACTCTAGTGAGTTATCGAACGGGAAGTCTGGGATTGTTCATCCTATGAAAACAGACCGCATCCCACGGCATGGGGAAATTTGGGTCCAGTTCTGCCCTTTCTCACTGAATCAGACTCTGATCTAATTTCCTTTGCAATTGAGGTTATCTTAAATTCACACGGAATATTTATCTATATTCACACAGGAAGATGATGTATTTTTGGCTGAAAACATTCAGTGTTGCCTTGGTGACAGTGTACGGAACCAATTATTAAGAGAGTTTTTTTTAAAGTAACTTTACAAGTTTTGTCAGAGTATATATGCAAAGTTATATGTTCAATGTTATGCGCCTTATTTTCTGCAACTGGAAATAACATATTTCAAAGGAGCATGAGAACGTATATTTGAAGATTTCACTGCTACCTTGAGATAGTCATTAAAGGTTTTTTTAAGGAAGTAATAGTCCTCCCCACCCCCATAAATAGCCTCAGAATTAAAATTAAAAAAATGTATTCCAGTGAAAGAAAATATCAAGTTTATTTCAGGAATCATAAATCATAGTCCATGTGATAAACATGTAGAATTGATTCTCATCACTTAACACAGCTGAGAAAACAATTTAATGTCATCTTACTGACAAATTATGCTGCTCTATCATTATTGTTTTAAGAAACCATGTTGGATGCAAAATATTTCAAAGCTAAAATGTATGCAGTGGACTTTGTCAGTGTAGTCTGCTAATTACTGAGTGACAGAAGGTAAATCATTTTGTAACAAGATGTGGTCATTAGTGAATGTTGAGATTATAGGATTGTGGACTATTATAATGGAATGGTAATTCAGCAGTTCTCTGGTTACTCAGCAGGAAGACTGAATCACAGAGAGGGCAAGACACTTCCTCAAACCGTCCAGCCCCACACTCTTTTCCTTTACCTCCTCTAATTCCAAGCTGCGATCCTAAGGAGCATACACAGTCCAGATTTTATGTTTATGTGGAGCAGTGTGATGCGTTTCTGTCTCTATTTCCTATTCAGGCATCTATCGAAAAAGATCGAGTTTGAATATACATAGAACAGAATTTTCTTTGTGAATCATAATAGCTAATAAAATTAGCAATTATTTCTTGTAGTGACAGCAGTTCAGGTACCGTGACAAACTTTTTAAATAATTGATATAATGTTGCTATGAGAATTATATTTTTCTGAGTGTGGACAAGCTAAATATGGAGCTATTCATCTCAATGATGCTCTAATACTTATCTCTGAGCATTATTTTGTGTATATGTATGTCTATCTGAAGATGCAGTATACCAAAATGTAATCTACTAGCCAAATGTGTTCTGAATGAGTTTGCTTCAAATGAGCCAACACCATTATGTTGGGAAAACTCACAGTAATATTGTCATTTACCCAAGAACAGAAGTAGAAACAGGATGGAGTTTTCAGTGAAGAATGAAAGAGAAATGTTCCAAGATTGAAACTTTTATAAATGAAGGCTGAGTATCTAATTATTGAGAAGAGTTGAGCCATGCTCTAGTGTGAAAATCACAGAGCCTTGTGAATTCTCATAGAGCTTTCAAGTCTCTCATCCAACCATACCGCATTATAGTCTTTGCTCATAAAATATATCCCAAAGTAGATGGTTAGCAATAGGGATGATTTCCTTTGTAACAACTTCTAACCTATGAAGTTTGAGTGAAATTTCACCAGAGGTTGAAACCAGTCACAAGAACATGTTAAGTGCTATTCAAGGGTGTCTCTAAATGCATCCTAATATGATGCCAAACACATCGAATCTGGATAACAAAAGCACCTCCTTTTGAATTAAACTAACTGCTGGTCATAGATATTTGTCATGAATTAAACTGCTGCAGTCAAAGGTGTTTGCCATTAATTTGGACTCGTTTGAGTTTGGATCTTAAATGTGGTAGAAATAATTTATCAATCAGTCTTGCATTTATTTAGCAAATATCTGAGCATCTGTTATATACCGGAAACTGTTAGACACTGCTGATAATAATACCTGACTTTATTGAGTGTTTAGTATGTACTAGGTAGCCTTCTAAATGCTTCACGTGCCTTACCTTACATTAACCTCACAGTAATTCTATGTGTTAGGTGCCATTTTACATGTGAGGAAACCAAGGCACGTGGGTAGCTGACCCGAGGATGCAAAGCTATCTGAGATGCAAACCATCTGCTTTTTCAGAGTCTGCAATCTTACCCAATATGCTATCCTGCTTCTCTGATGGATGGTAAAACTTATTGTTTAAATAGGGAGATAAATGGATGATTTCAGAATAGTATAATAAGTGCTGTGTTCGAATTTAAGGTCTCTGGGGACACTGGAGAGGCACCTTGCCCAGCCCTGGTAAGTTGCCAGAGACAACTCCCAGCAGGAACACTTTAGTAGAACCACGATGTCTGGGTTGCCTTCCAGAATTCTCTCTAACAGACTGCAACCACAGACCCATAGGACTCTAGACAATACTTACTTCAACACCTTCAATGTATAGGTCAGGAAACTGAGGCTTAGACAGGCTGTTTGGCTACAGGCTGATAAACTTTTAATAAGAACTTAGGGATCCAGACACCAAACACAGTACTTTTTTCATTGCACCATCTATTTAGGCTACTCTTTAAAAAATAAGTTAATGGTACTCCTATCTTGATTTAAGATAAAACGGTCTTCCCTGTCCCAGTATGTATACCCTACTACTTCCTTTTGATGTCGCGTGACCTTCAAACTAGGTATAAAATGCCTTCAAAAACAAAGGGAAAGGAACACTCACTGCTTATGGACACCGCTGAGTGTATCTTGGTGTATTCTGAGGTGACAGTCACACAAGTGAGCCCATCCATTAGCACAGATTCTTGTTATGGTAGAACTCTAGCTTTGCTACTGTCGAACTGCTAAACTCGGAAGGCTACGTATCTTCTCCAGGCCTCGGTGTTCTCATGTGTCAACTGGGAATAAAAATCACTTCAGAGTATCAGTGTTTTGATTTCAAGTTGTATTTAATTTCTTGTCTTTCAGTTGGTAATTATTCAAAGATATCTCTTGCAGACTATTTATTAACTGGGTTGTATAACTAATATTCCTACCAAGACCCTGAAATAAAAAGAGAAGAATCTTTATTCACATCCCTCACTGCAGACTTTGGCTTGAGGTCCATGTACATTTTGGAGAATTCTTAAATTCCCAATATTGTGCATTATTGAAGAAAGAGGGTTCTCGGTTTTCCTCGGCATCTTAAGGGGTGTCCAAGATCCCCACATTTAAGAACTAGTGTGTCTTCTACAAAATGAACCTGAAGGTTCTTGTTTATTACACCGATACTTCTTTCTCCTTGCTGATCAGTTCTTCTCAGCATTTCTGCACTTTGCTGAGTACACATTAGTGGTGGGAGAAGTTTTTTATTCCCTTCTGGGTTTCTCTGGAGGAAAAAACTTCCAGATTATACATAGCCAGAAAAACCCTCTTGTTACTAAATCAACCAATCAATGAAGCAACCAACCTGGAGCCAGAAAGGCAGTTAGCAGACAATCAGCCTAACTGAAATAAGCCAGAAGAAACCACGGGGGCTGTGGTAATGTCTCCTCTGACTTGTCTGACTGGGTACAGGGAGTCTGAAGAGAAGCCGATCTTTTCAGACAAACAGACTTTAAAATTGAGAACAGAAAAGTGGTTGAAGGTTTGCATTCACCATTTGGGACTGTAAAAGAAGCAGGAACCAGGGGAAGTCTGCTGTCCGCTTGCAGAAAAGGGCTGGTTTGCTCTTTCCTCCATCTCCTCAGTAGCTCCCCCTGTAGGAAGTGGTGTCAGAGGCAGAGAGGCTGGCGCAGAAAGCAGATCACTCGCATTGTCCCACAGCTTGATTGAAAATGGAAAGACAGACATGTGGAAGCTTGAGAACTGAGAGTATTTGCAAATGAGCATTAAAAATAAAACAGAACAACAACAACAACAAAAAAAATCCCATTAGTTGAGTAAATGCCACATATGTGTGTATTGTGCATGCGTGCGTGTGTGTGTGTGTGTGTGTGTGTGTGTGTGTGTGTGTGTGTATTTTTAAATTTTATTTCATTGGTCTCATAGGCCAGAAGCATTTTATTTTACCTGTAGTCAGGCAGGACCTGCACATCTGCACATCCCAGATAAATATCCCTCCAGGAATTCTTGCCTGTCTTCCTCCTTAACTGCTAACTCTCTCATCCAGGGCATCCTTCATCCCAGGGTCTCCTATCTCTTTTTTAATCCTATGACTTAAGACCTCGCCTGTGGATGTGGAGCTGCCCTGGTTCTCTTCGCTAGAAAAGAAGTGGGATGGCTCAATTCTGCTTTTGGGTCTAAATGCTTCCAAATGACAATCCCATTTTTGGCTGGAGTCTTTTGGGGCTAAGCAACCTCACATCCTTTGGCCATCGAAGTAGTCTACGGGGTTTGGCTGGGTTCTGAAGAATTAATTTCTGTATCCAAGATCAAAATATTAGTTGCAGTGAAAAAAAAAGTTTTTCTTTTGGAGTTAGAGAGTACCTAGAACAATGTCTAGTGATTTTTACGATTTCAAAGTTTAAACGTTCTTATTGATTGCAATTTAATAGTTACTCGAAGTGTTCTTAAATGGGAATTTAATATTTTCCAGATATGTAGTATATGTTCTTCAAATTTCGACATTTTCTCCCTAAAGACAATTGCAGTTAAATTTTGGAAAGTGATTGAGATGCTTATTGGGAAAGTCATCTGTCTCCTAATATTGTTTGGTAGCCTGAGTAACTAAATTCTAAAAAAACCTTTTTTTTTTTTTTTACATGTTCCTGTTTTATAGCATAAGGGGTGGTAGATAGATCATCTACCATGTCAATGGTCTCAGAATTAAATTCCTCAATGATCTGAGAATTAAAATTTCATCCAGTCAATGGAATTCCAGATAAATAGTGGTTGTGAAGATGGGGACATGGTCAGGTAGAATTCTAGGGCAGCAATAGTTTAAAAAGAGGAGGGGTGATACCGATTCAGAGATTTGGGATGGATGAATTTTACTCAAGGCCAAGAAGAACCTCTTCTGTAAAGTGGTCAATATAAAATATCAAGTCACAACTGTGCGGTAAGCCATTCTCACTTAATGTCTACTGACTATTGGTTTTAATAGCTAATCTTCCTCTAGCCCTTTTTGGGAGGAGGCAGGTAAATTCAATACCCCAGGTCCTTGAAAATTATATGGATGTGTGACTTGGCCCCTGAGTAAGATGATAGGGAACTATAGAAGCTAAAGAAACTGAAGACTGTCTTGTCTCAAGGAAGTAACTGGTACCCATGTCCAGATGACTGTGTTCTACAAGAATATGGACCAGTGTTGCTAGAATGCTTGATTTTTCAAGAGAAGCCTAACATCTAAATTTTATACAAAATATCCTAATTTTTAACTGATAGCAATTAATTACTTTTTTTTTGGTAAACACTGTGGATCAAGGAGAACAGTTTTCATTCTGAGTTACAAAACTCTCTTAAGTCCACATTCAGTCCTAACCAAGAAACCATCAGATAGGAAGCTATTTTCTTAACGTTGCAAACGAGGAAACTGAGGAACAGAGTAGTTAAATGACTGGCCCAAGGTGACACATCTGTTATGAAAAGAAAGCAGGACTGGACCCCAGGTGTTCACATGCCTCAGCGTAAGTGTGACTCCTGTGTCATGGACCCTTTACAGAGATGCAGAAAATAGTCGTTCTTCATATGCTAAGACTTTCTGTTGGAATTTCATTCCTGCTCATTTGATTCCTCTGCTTTTGCATTGTCTGCAATCTGTGTTGTTTCTCAAACAAAACCACAAAGAGCCATCTCGACATTTCAGTTTTGGTCTATTTCCTGTACCTGGCTTTGAGGAGGAACCAGGAATTTCCTCAGTGGAATTAATTATCCTCTATTTACTTTCTTCTTCTTTTTTTCCTCCCTTTTTTCTCTTTCTTTCTCTCTCTCTCCCTCTCCCTCTTTTATTTTTTAAATAATAGTTTTAGCCCTTGCAGCTGGGAGGATCTTTGCTGATGTCATTATGAACAAAATTATGAACATAACACCAAAAAGAAATTATTTTACTTTGGTCAAATACATCTCAGAACTATCATGATATGCCTATTAGGACAAATATTTTTTTTTTAAAAAATCTAAGTTGTACCAGTGCATATTATCTTCAATTTACAGGGATTCTGTCAGTGCTGTAGTTTTTTTTTTTTTTTTTAATTATTAAATTTGGGGTGATATTGGTTAGTAAAATTATATAGGTTTCAAGTGTACAATTCAACAATACGTTATATGTATATTGCATTGTGTGTTCACCACCTAAAGTTAGATTTCTTTCTGTCACCATACATTTGACCCCGTTTATGCTTATCTACCTACCCCTTCTCCACTTTCCTCTGGTAACCACTAAACTGCTGTCTGTGTCCATGAGTCTCTATTTGTCTGGTTTGCCTGTTGCTTTCAGTTTTATATCCCACACACGAGTGAAATCATATCATCCTCAACTTTTTCTGATTTATTTCACTTAGCATGATAATCTCAAGATCCTTCCATGTTGTAGCAAATGGCTATATTTCATCTTATTGATAGAATCACACCATTCTGGAAAGTTTCTGGAAATTTTTTGAAAGCCTCAGAGTTTCAAGAAAGATTTGAGCAGTATTGGTTTCATAGGCTGTGGTTTGCCTTCCAAAAGGGCCTTCCTCAGCTCTTCCTAAAGCCGATGCCATCCTAGACCCCAGGCAGGGCGTCCTCAGTGTCACCTTTGTTTGTCCTCCATTTGTTGCTTGAGTTTGTGTTTTTGAAGGCAAGTCAAGTCTCAGGTGCTAGAAAATAGAACCATTGGGATGATGTCGAGATCAAGGCACAGGTGATAGAACTGGGGTCCCAAGCCTGGACCTGCCCACGCTGGCCATAGACTCTTGGGCTGTTTGCTTAACATCTCTGAGTCTCTGCTTCCTCAAAGGGTTTCTGGAGAATCCAAATGAAATCCAAATGTGTAGCTGTGTTCTACACAATTTGACTTTAGACTTCTCAATGTCTCTTCTCACAATCATACATAAACAATTATACTATACACACAGCTGGTACAGAGACAGTCTCTAGAGTTGTTTAATCCTCACTAAATGACCCATCTATTAGATGATTTGTTTTATAGATACTAATTGTTAGAGAGAGGGGAGGGGAGAGGGAGGGAGAGAGGAGGGGGGAGGGAGGAGGATAATAGGTAAACCCTGCCCAAGAGCTGGAAGAGTTTAGCATTCCCCACCTCTTGCTAGCTTTTTTTTTTTTTTTTGAGATTTGATGTTATCTTAAAGACAAAAAATTTTAATAGTATTTCTTTCTATAGATTAAAAAAATCTTTAGTTTAGCTCAGTGATTCTTAATGTTTCAAACACAGAAGCATTATTATATCGGGTTGTGTGCCTAGTACTATGGAGATTCTGAGGCTTGGCTGATCTGGATATGGCTGTATTCATCTCCTGGTTCCCTTGCAACAATTGCTGTCTGAGGAAACTGAGAACCAGAGATGCTAAGAGACTGGGATTAGGCTACGCAACTAATTTGTGCAATAGTGAGGTAGCTTATGAATCAAACTTAATATTCTTGTGTGTGTGTGAGTTTATCTGAACTTCTATTTTTTCTTTTGTTATGTTTTTCTATTGGGGTAAACAGAAAATCCTTCCAGCTTATTTTCTTAAGGTTATATATATTCCCAAACTGAAATCTGCCCTTTGCCTTCTTTTCAAAACTTCTGAACATTCTATAATGCATTTGAATAAAAGCGTTAATTAAAAAAACAAAACAAAACAAAACAGGATTACCATGGTGACATCACACAAACCAACAATGACTAGGTTCATTTATACATTTAAAATAGTAATCTCAGAGGGCCCAGAGAAGGGTGCAAAGTTTTCTTGGAATCATGGAAGGAGAGAATGTATGATACGCTCAACATGATGCAGCGAGTAGGACTAGGGATTAGAATCCTTCTGGCTGGACTCCTGAACCAGTGCGCTGTGCACATCACCGTGCTACCTCATAGTTTGTGATCTGTCATCCTTGAATTTTCCAGTTTGATTCATACCGCAGGACAATTTCACAACCTAACACCCTGC
>NW_011888840.1:1824611-1827531 GCF_000151845.1 Pteropus vampyrus | reverse complement strand
CAACTAATTTGTGCAATAGTGAGGTAGCTTATGAATCAAACTTAATATTCTTGTGTGTGTGTGAGTTTATCTGAACTTCTATTTTTTCTTTTGTTATGTTTTTCTATTGGGGTAAACAGAAAATCCTTCCAGCTTATTTTCTTAAGGTTATATATATTCCCAAACTGAAATCTGCCCTTTGCCTTCTTTTCAAAACTTCTGAACATTCTATAATGCATTTGAATAAAAGCGTTAATTAAAAAAACAAAACAAAACAAAACAGGATTACCATGGTGACATCACACAAACCAACAATGACTAGGTTCATTTATACATTTAAAATAGTAATCTCAGAGGGCCCAGAGAAGGGTGCAAAGTTTTCTTGGAATCATGGAAGGAGAGAATGTATGATACGCTCAACATGATGCAGCGAGTAGGACTAGGGATTAGAATCCTTCTGGCTGGACTCCTGAACCAGTGCGCTGTGCACATCACCGTGCTACCTCATAGTTTGTGATCTGTCATCCTTGAATTTTCCAGTTTGATTCATACCGCAGGACAATTTCACAACCTAACACCCTGCCGAAAGCATGATGCTTGGTACCCTTTGTTTCTATTAGAAGAGCCTGGGGCGAGGGGAGGGTGGATACAGGACTCAAATTAGGTTGTCCATGACCCCATCGCTGGACTCCGAGTTTAACTCTTCCACTTGACTCATTTGTCATTTTTCACAATGATTATTTTTATAAGAGATGATTTCCTATTTGGTCTTATTTTCTATGCTTAAAATGTGCCAATCTTACTCAGATCCATAACTGGGGACAACCTAGGGAAACTACATGAGTTCCATGCTGCTTTCTAGAATCATTAAGCGCTTTTGCAAAACATATGGATCCTACTCATAAATGTTTTGTGCATCTGCTCCAGGGAGCAACAACATGTTGGTAATGACTTTTATGCCATTTCTTTATTTTCAACTTCTGAAACTATATGATTGATATTCAGTCTAGAGCCACTTATATTTATCTACCTTTCTCTTTGTTTTAGCACCTTAAAGACTTAATTGATTTTTCACCAATTTTTCTTCAAGGAATCAGGGGACTTGTTTTCCCAATTTGGTTGACCCTACATATAATTTTTCATACATAGTTTAGGAAATTTCGGTTCCTCAGGTGATATTTTTGACATATATGACATCTTTTTAGATGGAACAAGATGGTTAAATAGAGTTAAATGATCTTTAGTTAGGTTTTTTTGGTGTATCACAAAGACAAGCTGGCTCTTCACCGAATCTGTTTCTTTTTTTCCCTTGGAATACAACTAGATCATAGTTTTGAATATCTCTTGCAGTTAATATGCCTCTATAACTGAGTTCTAAGCATGAAGTAAGGCTTAAACCATGCCTGGGGTGTTAAAATCTATTACATTCTATTTATTCAACAAATATTTATTGAGTGTCTGCCATGATCCAGTCCTTAGTAAATAAGGAAGTGGTGGTGTTGACGGAAAGATGCCCACAGACAAGGTTAAAGAATATAGAGTTTCTTTAATGGAAAGTAATGTGGAAAATTATCTGCAAAATACCCCATCCCACTAAGGACATGGACAAATTCATAGTATTCTTTTATTTTTTTGAGATGCAATTGATATAAACATTATACAAATTAAGGTATATAATGTGTCGATTTGATACATTTATATATTGCAATATGGTCGCTACTATAGAGTTAAAATCTCTCTTGTGACATATAATTATCATTTCCTTTTTGTGGTGAGAACATTTAAGAACCGGTGTATTTGCAACTCTGAAGTATATATACCAGAGTATTGTTGACTGTAATTACTATACGGTACATTAGATCTCCAGAACTTATTGATCTTCTAGTTACAAGTTTATACTTGTTATTGGTCTTTTGACCAACATGAGACTGATCTAGAAGAGCTGTGATGGAAGGCTTGGGAAAAGGTAAAAGAAGTGATCTCATACAAGGACTTAAAAATGACCCTGCCTTTTTTTGTTGTTGTTGTTGTTTTTACCTTTGCTATAATGGGTCTAGTATTGAAGTGAGAGCACTCAATCTACAGCAACAAAGAAAGAAGACATTGGGTGGCCTCACTGCAGAGTAGGGTGGCTGGGGTATGCTGACAATACCATGGCAGGGATCTGAGGCTCTGTGGGGAGGCTGGGTAAAAGACTGGTGGTGATAAAGAACATGATTTTCTGGACTAGAGAAATAAGAGCACAATGTACTGTTATCTTTGGCAATTGTTTTAAGGAGATCCTGTTTCTGTTCAAACAGTGCCATTGGCAGATTTGCATCCTCATGGGGACACTG
The DNA here is from genome assembly GCF_000151845.1 of Pteropus vampyrus. Classification (NCBI taxonomy): domain Eukaryota; kingdom Metazoa; phylum Chordata; class Mammalia; order Chiroptera; family Pteropodidae; genus Pteropus; species Pteropus vampyrus. The sequence goes on along the minus strand of NW_011888840.1, from coordinate 1,825,216 downwards.
ATATCAGGGAAACTAGCTCCTCTCACCAGCTCTAGGCTCCTGGGCTTCTTGCTCCATGTAGCCATCTTTGTGCCATACGTTTCCTTCACTACAAGAGCTTTACTCTGTCTGATGGAATTTTTCCATCAAATACTATCCCCCTTGGGACCATTATGCAACAATAGTGAATAGAACATACACGGGACCTATTTTTAATTTGTTTGCAGGGGATTTAGATAGGCATACAAATAAATAAGGCAACTGGATAAAGTCATAATAAAAAAGCTTTGGAACATTCTAAGAAAGAAATTAATCAGATGGTGGACAGTGCCACTGTTGGCCCATTACGTGTCTTCATGCAAATTAGAATATGTCTTCTCTGAGCATATGGCATTTGGGGAGCAGACAGAGAGCTAGAGTTCAACTCCCACCAAGCCCCCTTCTTGGTTTGACAACTTTGGGTAAGATCCAACCCACATGATTGTACATGGCAACCTGCACTGTTCTTGGGCTAGAATCTGTAGATAAAGGCTGATGAGAGAAACACACACAGAAGGGGAATCCGAGGTACAGTTATTTATCACATCAGGAGGAAGGTGGATTGGGGGCGGGGTGCGGAATTAAAA
>NW_011888840.1:1820593-1822986 GCF_000151845.1 Pteropus vampyrus | reverse complement strand
CTTGATAACATTGAATCCAGCTCATTATAGGCTCATGCTTTTAGTCTGCTCTTGAATAGCTCATAACTATTTCAATATGGCAGCTCCATTGGGCTCATCATGAACCCAACATAGGAAGCCATGGTAGATAAATCAGAGACTAATTTAAAAATGGAGTCTGAAAACCTCTTCTTCTACTCCCTAGTTAAAAAAAAAAAAAAAAAATTACTGCATGTAGGTAGTTGAATGGCAGCTTTTTCAGGAAAGAGGTCTCTTCCCTAATCACTTCCAGGACTCGGTTGGCTGTGACTGCCGTTTTGGGATTCTGGTGAGTGAGTTCTCCAGGCCTGGGGGCACACAGGAATTGGAACCCTGAAGGAGGAAAACCATTCATTTAAAGCTGTCAGCACATCTTTCTCAATGAATTACTCTCTCCAACCTATCAAGCTTTTTTTCTTTTTTTCCTTTTGGCAAAATAGAAGACTTTCTGTAAGAATGGGACCCATTCAGAGCAGGTCACCACAAACATAGATTTCCTTGTTAATACACATTCGAGCCAAAGTCTACTTCTCAGTAAATAGGACTGAGAAGAAATGAAATGGTTGAATCAGACTGCATTTGTTATATGGACTTTTTGAATAGGTGCATATTAACTCAGCCAAACAAAATCACTTTCCATCCTGGCACTGAACATGGGTGGCATGTGTGACATGGTCAACCAGAACATATGAATTTATCATGGAAATGAGGTAACAATGTGTGTTGAGTGGGGGCGAAGGAAAAAGTGGATTGGTGTTAAGCCTGTCCCCTCCTTCCCCATCCAAGCCCTCCCCAGAGGCCCCGAAAGAACAGCCACAGTACACTAGGTGCAGAGATCCAGCCAGCTTCATCTTTTGACCTTGGCTGCCACTTCAAGCGAAGATTTTTTTTTAAAGAATCAGGCTGACTCCATCACTCATCTATCACTGGCCCTGAGGCAATGTCTACACCACAGCAAAAACAACTGAGTGATTCAGGCTACAGCTCCACCAGGGAGTTCTCAATTTGTTGTTGCTTCCCGTGGTTTCCAGGCATGTTACAAAATTTCACCCACTGATTTTTTTATGCATTAAGGTAAATATATATATTTTTTAAGTAACTGAAAAAAAAAGTTACCATTTGAAGCAGAAACTTCAAAAGGAATAAGGATCACCTATCTATACAATGCCTACATAAATAAAGGGATCTAAAGAATTCATTCATCAGCTGGTTATTTGGCCTTTGAGACCAAACAATCCTTTTGATGAGCTTTTTATTATTGGAAATGTCCATTTTCATGTTTCCTTGAGAAGCACTGTGTTGTATTAAATTGAAAATGAAATCGGATTATTATAAGGAAGAAATATATATATAAATATTTTAATCGAGCAAGTATAAGTCTTTTTCCTTTTTTCCATCTTCCTTTTCTTCGTTCCTCCATTTCTTCTGTTGCTGAGAGTATCGTTGTTTGGCAGTCATATGAATACTGCAGTGCTTTTAAACCAGGGAGATATGTAATTATTTAGGTTTATGAGAAAACTTTTGTTCACACTGCTAAGATACTTAGGTAGGCCTTGAATTGTCTGGTAATGAAGAGGTAGGATGAAATCACATTTATTTAATCAATCAGAATCCATTGTTTTTCTTGGATTTATCTCCAATCTATATTCATTTTCTGATACCGCCTAAGTCTTTGCCCAACTGAGTACGGATACCGAGCATCACTGTGGGAAGTATTCTTTTCAGCTCTCACACTACACACTTAGCAAATCATATACCATTTGCGAGCCTTCACGTTTTTAAGTCTACGTCCTGTGTTTTCTACTTCTCCAGGAAGTTGTAAGGATTATATCAAAATACCTTGAAAAATTAGAGTTAAATAAGAGTGATTTAGCTTAGTGGTGAAGTGGGATTCTAGAATTATGGTTCGCATGTTTAATTCCAGTTGCTCTCATGTTAGCTGGGCAATCAGAAGTAATAGTCCATAATTTCTCTGCATGCCAATTTCTTTATATACTCAAGATAATAGCAACTACATTATTAATAAAATAGTTGTGAGAAGTTAATAAAATGACACAAAAGTAAGTTCTCAATAAATGCTATCATTTTTATGCCCAGAGATAATTATAAAAGAGGCTTAAAATACTTAAATAGGATAAACATTTCTCATTTGCATTACATAATGCAAAAAATAATCCTCTTTACTACAAATATCCTAGTTATCATGAATTCTGAATTAACAGAATCCAAATAAAAACATGTTTGAAGTACTTGGTTTTGAAGTAAAATTTATATTAACAGATAAGGTTAAAAAGACAGCTTATGATAGAGGCGGTGCAAGTCCATATATCTAAAAGAAATGAAAAACATTATTAATGTTACTTTTCATCTCAGCT
>NW_011888840.1:1809562-1818633 GCF_000151845.1 Pteropus vampyrus | reverse complement strand
GTCCAGTAGATTTTATACTCATCTTTATATCCTGTCTCTAAAGCACACATGCAGACACATTCGCTCATCACACACTTTTGTTAAATGTAATTTCATCTTTAATAATTTTCAGGTGTCTGGCTACAGGTTTTGCTTTTCATTCAGATGTATTATACTCAATTGCTGTTGCTGGTTCGTTGTGCGATCCCTATGTCATCCTTTTGAAGTCTTCTTCATAGGCATGTCTTTCCAGTCCTCAATTCGTTGCTGACTTTGCATCTTTTCCAGTTCCTATCATCTTTCTGATTCTTCCCAAAGCCCCAACTCGGTGGGCAGTTAGAAGGAAGCACTATATCTTGTGAATCTTCTATTCAGCTTTGCCAACTCAGACTATTTGAATACTTTTAATTAGTCACATACATTTCTGGTCCTGCTGCTAATTTCAAAAGAGTATTTGTTGAGAGATGCTGCTGTGCATTCTTTAGATAGCTCTACTTATAGCTAAGTTAAGAGTGCCAAAATAAGACAAGACCGTGTATCTCCTTGACCTTGTTGCTCTGGTGTATAGTAAGTGTTCCCCTTAGGCTCAATAAGAGAATCAGAATGCCACAAATCCAAAGTCCATGTGCCCAACTCTTCTAAAAGCCAAAACTCAAAACATCAGAGTTTGGAGTAAGTTTTATTGATCAAGAAGGCACCAACCAAGAATATGGGAGAACTAATCCTCAAATCCACCTTAATAAAGTACAGAGTTCAGGCTTGACATCAACGGAAGAAGAAATGAGAGGGGCTGTTTTTATAAAACTCAAGCTGCAAGCAGGATTCTTCTAATGATTAACTTGTCTACATGCCCATGGAGCAGGTGCTATTAGCCTGAAGGCCAAGAGAACAATGCTGTCTTGAACCAGTTGGAATCAGAGAGTGAGCTTTTCATTCTGTTACAAAAACACCTCTATCATTTGCTCAACTCATGGAAGCAAAGCTCACCCTTCTCCTTTACAAAGTTTAGGCAGAGAAAATCCTCTCTTACCGTCTAAATCCAACTAAAAATTCTGGAATTGACAAAATTTGACAGGGGGACAATGGCATATCTATTTTTCATTCTCATACTATGTTATAGATTAATACTTATTATTATGCATTTTTGTAGTGTGTGTTGTTCTTAAATTTAAATTTACATGCATGTGTCATTCAGGTATACTATTTCTGTTAAAATCCTTAGAATTAAAATTTTTGCTTTGTTATGCATTTTAGTACTGTCCAAATTTTTAATGAGTCTGATATGTCTTAAGATATTTTTGAAATGCAATTTTTTATTGAGATTTAAGTGACACATAACTTTGTATAAGTTCAAGATATATGATGTGTTGATTTAATACGTTTATGTATTGTAGCATGATTGCCACCACAGCGTTAGCTAACACCTGTACCGCGTCACATATATGATTTACATAGTAAGTTTAGAAAGCAGTTTGTGTTTCTAGCAGTTTGCATAATTAAGTCAACAAACATTTACTGGAGACTATGTGCCAGGCGTGGGACTACAAGGTCTTAACAAAGAACTTAAGTTTTAGTGGAAGAAATATTAAATATTCAGGAGCATTAATTTTGGTCTGTGTGAAGGTTTGTAAGAGTTTCAAAGATTTCAGTTCAGTGCACGGCACTTAGAATATTCATTTTGAGTAAAAAATTCATCCTAAAGGGTTGGGAAGCTCAGGATGAAGGGAAGAACGTTGGCAGGGAACTCTAATTAGATTAATGATAAAAGCTGACATGTGTCAGGTTCCATTCCAAGTGCTTTGTATAATGTAGTAACTTATGTTTCACAATAAACACATGATGTGAGTACTTTCATTTTCCATGATTTACAGACCAGATAACTAAGAAAGAGAGAAGTAGTCATTCACCCAGGGTCACATGGCTTGTGGATCTGGGTTTTAATCCAGGCAGCCTGGCTCTGGACTTGGTGCTTAAGCGCAATGCGAGACTGGCTCCCAGGTCAATCAAAACATCGCCTCGCTTATCCATGTTGATTCTTTGCTCAGGACCTTCTCTCCCACTTCTTGCTCTCCCGTCTCTTATATCTTTCCATTGTAGAATGGGAGAGAAAGAAGATGAAGGGACAGGACATTTCGTAGATCAGGAGTTGACGAGAAGGGGAAGTCCAGCCTTTCTGTAATTAACTGACAGGCCAAGGACCGAGGCTGCAACAGGTCAGTGAAAGCTGAAAAAAACCCTGAGGAGAGTTGGGGCAAAACTGTCATGCTAAGCATAATATCTTGCACTGCGCATGCTTGTGGTGAGAGTAGAGTTGGGGGTCTATCTGTTGGCAGGGAATTCTTTCTTTCTTTGTAATGTGAGAGCACTCAGAAAGGAGGTATATGTATAAAAGGCAATGATTAAAAGTAGTGACTTCTTTGGGAACATAAGGTACAGCATGGGAAATATAGTCAATAATATTCTAATAACTATGTATGATGCCAGATAGGCACTAGACTTATCAGGTAGACCACTCTGTAAGTTATAGAAATGGCTAACTGCTATGCTGTACACCTGAAACTAATACAATACTGAATGTCAACTGTAAAAAAAAGTAGTGACTTCTCCTAAAGCTCTACTATTAATAGTAATGCTTTTTGAAATATGAGCACTATCTAACCATAAATAAGGCTTAAGCTTTGTTTTAATCAATTTCAAATAGTAGCTAATATTTATTAAACATTTAGGATATGCCAGGCATTATTATATTTTTCTTGTTTTAACTCATTTAATTTTTATGGCAACTAAGAAAATTGTGTATACTCTTTTAGAGGTAGGAAACTGGGTCATGAGAGGCCTGATCACTTGCCCAAGGTCAGTCACATGGCTGGTGCTGAACCCATCCTCTTAATAATCTTTATAACAAGGGCACCTCTATCTGTTTGCCTGACATGTAATAGGTGCTCAGTAAACTAAATTACTGCATTACATCGATTCTTGGTGGCACTGTCTCCCATTGCAGATTGTTTTTTTTACTTTTTTATTTTATTTTTTTTAATTAGGGTAACTGTTAAAATAAAAACTTTAAGCCAGAATTGAGAAGTAAAGTAGAATTAAGAGTCACAGAAACTTCACAATAGCTTTAGCTTTTTCACAGCCTGTCAGTCATTTCAAGCCTCTTTCCAAACATGCCACTGTCACGTCTCTGCGGAGGTGCTGGGGAAGCCTACTGCTTGGAATATCTGCACTACCCTGTCTGATTAGTGCAGTTCACAGTTTACCTTTCAAAAGTTCTTCTTATAATAGCCTCTTCTATGAAGTTTTCATCCGTCTTAAGAACTCCAGTCACCAATGACTTAGTTCTCTCTCCTCCAAGCTGACAAGCTGGTAGCTGTCGAAGAAAAATTATACCAGACAAAATAAATAGACAAGGAAGACTTTACTCAAGACTAATGCAGTATGGGAGTGAGACTGAACTCCACTCCACTGCAACCAATCTGGGAAGATTTTTAAACAACCGTGAGCTAGTGGAAAATCATGAAGATGTTAGCAGTGGAGGTTTGTCAATATGATCAGGCCATCTGTGTCTGCACATCGTTGCTTATGGAAGTCAGGCTCCTATTTTCCTACAGAATCTAGGAGATAGGGACACTCTCTATTTTTATTACGTTTCAAAGGGATGGCTTCTCTATCCTTGAGAAAGACTTTGTAAAACCGGCAAGAGGCAGGGAGAAGATTTACATCTCAAAGGGGCCAAGAAAGAACTTACTTTTTTCATTAAATTCCTAAAGTAAATGCTCTCTTGAGTTTAGTCAAGCTGAGGGGAACTTGGTCACAGCACAAACATTTTTCACAACAGTTTTCATTGTATTATAACCAATTCTGTTGTCTCATTAAGGATGAGCCTCTTAAAGGTACGAAGTCTTGTCTTGCCTATATCAAGCCCAGTATCTGGCTCATAGAAATACCCAGAAACTGTTCATTGAATGGACGAACGAAGACACCCCCCACCCCCGCCCTGAAACATCCACAATTAAAGGCCCCAGGTACCTGGGTTTTCAGTTCCATTTTTGTCCTCAAATGCCTTTTGCTGTAGACTTTCAACTGACAAACTGAAAGGAAAATGAGTTATCTTTTGTGTAATTTTTCTCCAAAGTAAACCAAGTTGAAGGCATCTTGATGAGAGAAAATGTAGGGAGTGAACCTTATTGCTGATAATCATGTCAAAAATGCCTTCTCCAATAAGTCCTACTTTTGTTCTCTCTGGCTTTTGGTAGAGCTGTTGCATCGGGCCCCCTACCATCCGGCTGTCCTCTTATCATCCTACGTGCATACACATGTGCTGTAGTCTTTGGGGCCGAGAATGATTGTCAGGGGAGCACACCAGATGAAGAGCCTGCAGATCTGAGTCCTGGTCCTGCATCTGTGCTAACTCATTTGTTGACGGCGAATGTTCTACATCAGTTGCATTGGCTCATAGGCAAAGAATACACACTAGACTCTTTCACAGTAAAGTCACAATTTCCAGAATCTCTTGGAAAGTTAGAAGTGTCATTCCTACTGGGAGACTGTCAGCTGGTGCTGTGGCATGGCCCTCGCCTTAACAGGGCACTAAGTACCTGGTCTTCATAGTTCGCACTGTTTCTCATTCATACCTGGCCTGCTCCACTCATTTATGTTACTTGCCTGGCATAAGGTCAAGCCAAACACTTCCTTTCCCCAGGATTCAATTTCTGCATTAATTAAGAGGGGAATAATAATACTTTATAAAAGATTTAAGAAAACAAATGGGATTTTACTAATGGTCCTTACTATTTAGACATTTCATACCCAGATCTCGTTTTGTTTTGTTTTGTTGTTGCTGGTGTTTAACATCTCTCCTGGGCTTGGTTCTGCTTCCTCTTGTGTAACCTGTATTATCTCCCAAATTGATCTTTTAACACTGCGATATCCTCACATTTACTTTGTGCTCCTTTGCTTCCTGTTGGTTCACAGTCAACAAACATACTGCAGGTTGTGATGAGGACGGGAGATGCAAGAACTAGATTTAAGAGAAGGGGAGGAAAGAATATAACTATCACCACATCACCAAACATCTGACTTTTTAAATTACCAAAATAGCTATTTGACATAGAAATGTCAGACAAACTAGGTATGAAAGAAGATATATTGATTTTATCTGCCAACATCGACCCGTTAATTCATTCAGAATGTTCACAAAATGTATATAAATGCACTATTTAAGGATCCTCATAATTGAGGATGCACAACATAGTAGTTATCCAATCTTCCATTTGTCCATTTAGCATGTGCTTGGCTTCCATTGTGGATGAAACTTTATGTCAGATATTGAAGGCATATCATCATATCATCATCATCACCATCCTCACCACCACCACCACCACCACCATCATCATCATCGTACATTATCTGTTTATTGAGTACTATGTTAATCACTTTAGTTCATTTTTTTCTCTTAATCTTCATAATAGTCCCATGAGTTAGGTAGTATCTCCATTTTAGGATGGGGGAACTTAGGTTCAGAGAGGTTAAACAACATTCTTAAGGTCGAATAACTATTAGGTGGTAAATATCAGGATATATTAATACTATATAGTGTTTGCCGTCAAGAAATGCATAGTTTTATATGGGAAGACTGTAGAGCATGCTTCATTTTTTTTGAAACAGATTTCCTAGTTAAGTTGCTTTGTCTAATCAAGCTAGTTTTGACATATCTCTCCTTTTAACCCTTGGAATAACTTACAAGAGAAAAATAGTTACTATGGAGCTCCATGATATATGGTTAATTAATATTGAGAAATTATTAACAATATTAATTTTCCTGTTGGCCTCTGAAATGGAAACATCTACCTTTCACCTTTTCTTTTCCCAACATACACACAAATTTCAAATCCCATGAGCGACTTTTCTGTGAGCCTGTGATATATGAAAATGTGAAATGGCTACCCACTTAAGACTTCAAGTAAGCTCAGTTTTTTCAGCCAATGATTTTTTAGCTATCAATGGCCTTTGAAACCCTCTTCATGTATTTTAATCCTTTTTTTGACTTTTTAACTTTTATTCCTATAAAACCGATTCTTGTTATTCATGGTAATTGTATTCTATAAAGTCACCGCAATGTTGAACTTCCAAACACTGAGCTATTTTGTGGGAGAAACACGCGTGCACATACATACACATGCATATATAGACATACCTATACCTATCTCACATAAATTATAATCTTAAATCCTAGAAGTAACTCATCCAGGTAGATTCTATTTTCTTTATTCTGCAAAAGAGAAAATGAGATTTGGAAGCATTAAGTGACTCACCCAAAGTCACCCCAGTAACAGATGCCAGAGTTGGGATTCAAACACTGTCTATCTGGCAGGTGCGGGAGCACCTTCTGCTACCCTGTACAGCCCTCAGCAGTCTCCACTCTCTCCTCATCTCTGAGTGCTGAATCAAAATGAGTTTTGAGGAGGCAGAGGACAGCCTGGTTTTGAGCTCAAATGAGAATGTGCAAGTCGGTATATAAAATTTTCACTGTTCTGCACATGTCTGTGAATGACTAGGAAAGTGCTGTGAGTATTGATTTGGGGGTTACACATAAATTTTAGAAGGAAACAATTTTGCATGTACAGAATCCACTAATCATCAACTGTACATGTCTCAGCTGCCATCCCTGGAGTGGGTTAGATGTTCCTGCTGGTTGCCTTGGAGCTTCCTCTAGCATAGCCTTTATCATCCAGTGTTTGAGTTGCCTAGTTACCTCACTACCATGTGAGAGGAACTTTTCTATATCATCATCGTTGTATCTCTGGATCCTAGCCCAGCTCTTCACACATAATAGAAGCACAGAAAGTCTTTGATGACTAAATGATTTAATGAAAATATGACAAAACATCCCGCATTGCCACGTTTATGCAACTACCTTCTTAATGGGGGCATAATGAAAATATGACAAAACATCCCACATTGCTACGTTTATACACCTACCTTCTTAATGGAGGCACAGACTTCATTGTCAAGTCTCTGGTTAAAGACTTGACAATGAAGGAAAGTGAGCAAGTGCCTTCATCAACTCTCCTGCAGTTCTTGTGAAAGATGATGATGATGCAGAAACTTTGAAGTTCTGGGAGTTTACTTCAATTATTTTCACGTATGAGGAAAGTCTCTAAAATGTGCGAAAAGAGTCTTTTTTTCAAGGGGTTCTAGTATTGCCTTGAGTTAGAAGAGATTTCTCCTTTTGCCCAATAAACCTGTAAAATGATAGCTGTGCCGGAAGCTTAAAAGGGAGGCTGACAAGTCTAATTTCCAAGTCTTTGAATATAGAGAAATTGTCCAATGGCACAAATGATGAAATGTTCATCACTGAAGAAGTTTGACAAGGTCAAAATCAAGCCGAATCATCCTGTGACGACTTTTATCCAAGCCATTCTGCTCTCAAAGGGATGATGATTATCTCATGGTAAAAACAAATACATTAAAATAAGAAGCATAAACTTTAAATAAGTGGAGAAAAAGTGCATTCTGACACAATAAAATCCATCGGAAAAACTATCATGTTACACCTGATAGATAATGAACCAATCTACGATTGATATGATTATGACTAATGTCAAATAAGCCTATTATAAAATATTTCTCTTGGAGCTCTTTATTATGGGTGGTGTCAGGAAGAAGCTCCCAGGAGGAAGTTTGCACTGGCCCCACATCAAATCATCACAGGAGGCACAGACTGAACTCTAGGCCTCTGGCTGTCAGGCAAGTGCCGCCTTTGTCATCCTTCTCTTCCAAATTCATCCATGTTTATCCTGAATATAAAGCTTGGCAAGATGTTCTAGGCCAGATGTAATAAAACTATAGTCATTCCAAAACCTTTACAAAATGAAATGTTTTTCTCATTCCAATATTAAATTTCTTTCATGGTTCCCACTTTCATAATTATCCATCAGATGAACGTCTCAAAAATGTTTTTACTTTTATGTGAATTTGAGCAACTTAGTTACAAAAATCAAAATAGAACATTAGATCTAATAATTGATTTAATATTTCTAAGCAAGAGAGCTGTTGTATAGGTTCAAGTTTGTTTGGGAAGGAAGTGCTGACCATTTGCCAACAGTAACTATCAATGATAGACAGTAAAATTGCCTCTGGTGACAAGCTTTTTCAAGGTGCACCTAAATTGGAAATAATTTGCATTAACCTTATTTCTCTTTCCTATGACGGTCTATGCTGTAAGAATGTTAATGTGAAATGTCCTTACTCTGAACTGATTACTGCTAATATATTATTAGTAAGTTGGCTTTTCAATTTTGTCTTCAAAGAAGCAAGGCCAAGTTGGAATATACAGAACGTTAGTCAGTTTGAAATCTAATAACTTGGCAAGTATGTTCTTTAGCACTAGTGATAATTTCATTGACTTCTATAAATAAATTTTGTCTCCTGAATTTTTATTTTTAAAACCTTTATTCTTAGGTATAATTGGTATCAAAACCACTTATTTTTAAATAAAATATTATGGTTAGTCCCAATACTTTGTGTTTCTTTTCTCTTTCTTTCTGTCTTCCCCCACCCCCCCCACCCCCGAGTTTCTATTTACTCTAGTTTTTCCTTTGCCTTCCTGTTTTTTCATCTTCCCTTTCTTTTCTGCCTTTCCTTTCTCCCCTGCTTGTCATTTATGATATAAACAATTTAAAAAATAACAAATCAGAGCTTCTTCTCAGATATTTCTTCTAACAATTTGAATCTTTGAGTTAATTTTTGGAATAAATCTAAACATTTAAATGACTTTATACATTTAGAGAGTTAATAGTCATCAATTAAAAAACTTTTTTTTGTGTGTGATGGAATGATTGTATTGAATACAATCAACAGAGAGAAGGTAAAATTGTCCCTGAAGAGAAATATAATCTTAGTATATTAATCAAAAAAGAAAAAAGAAAAAAGAAAAACATCAGGAGGTCAGTCTGATAGAGTTTTGATGTTTTTAAACTTTTATTCTCATCTCTCTTCGTTAGGGTTCATGCTTTATGCATAGGAGTTGTTAAAAAGAGTTTGAAGAACTGTTTGAGTACTAATTAAATTTTCCAGTTCTATCAGTGATT
>NW_011888840.1:1806512-1809512 GCF_000151845.1 Pteropus vampyrus | reverse complement strand
AAGAGTCTTTTTTTCAAGGGGTTCTAGTATTGCCTTGAGTTAGAAGAGATTTCTCCTTTTGCCCAATAAACCTGTAAAATGATAGCTGTGCCGGAAGCTTAAAAGGGAGGCTGACAAGTCTAATTTCCAAGTCTTTGAATATAGAGAAATTGTCCAATGGCACAAATGATGAAATGTTCATCACTGAAGAAGTTTGACAAGGTCAAAATCAAGCCGAATCATCCTGTGACGACTTTTATCCAAGCCATTCTGCTCTCAAAGGGATGATGATTATCTTATGGTAAAAACAAATACATTAAAATAAGAAGCATAAACTTTAAATAAGTGGAGAAAAAGTGCATTCTGACACAATAAAATCCATCGGAAAAACTATCATGTTACACCTGATAGATAATGAACCAATCTACGATTGATATGATTATGACTAATGTCAAATAAGCCTATTATAAAATATTTCTCTTGGAGCTCTTTATTATGGGTGGTGTCAGGAAGAAGCTCCCAGGAGGAAGTTTGCACTGGCCCCACATCAAATCATCACAGGAGGCACAGACTGAACTCTAGGCCTCTGGCTGTCAGGCAAGTGCCGCCTTTGTCATCCTTCTCTTCCAAATTCATCCATGTTTATCCTGAATATAAAGCTTGGCAAGATGTTCTAGGCCAGATGTAATAAAACTATAGTCATTCCAAAACCTTTACAAAATGAAATGTTTTTCTCATTCCAATATTAAATTTCTTTCATGGTTCCCACTTTCATAATTATCCATCAGATGAACGTCTCAAAAATGTTTTTACTTTTATGTGAATTTGAGCAACTTAGTTACAAAAATCAAAATAGAACATTAGATCTAATAATTGATTTAATATTTCTAAGCAAGAGAGCTGTTGTATAGGTTCAAGTTTGTTTGGGAAGGAAGTGCTGACCATTTGCCAACAGTAACTATCAATGATAGACAGTAAAATTGCCTCTGGTGACAAGCTTTTTCAAGGTGCACCTAAATTGGAAATAATTTGCATTAACCTTATTTCTCTTTCCTATGACGGTCTATGCTGTAAGAATGTTAATGTGAAATGTCCTTACTCTGAACTGATTACTGCTAATATATTATTAGTAAGTTGGCTTTTCAATTTTGTCTTCAAAGAAGCAAGGCCAAGTTGGAATATACAGAACGTTAGTCAGTTTGAAATCTAATAACTTGGCAAGTATGTTCTTTAGCACTAGTGATAATTTCATTGACTTCTATAAATAAATTTTGTCTCCTGAATTTTTATTTTTAAAACCTTTATTCTTAGGTATAATTGGTATCAAAACCACTTATTTTTAAATAAAATATTATGGTTAGTCCCAATACTTTGTGTTTCTTTTCTCTTTCTTTCTGTCTTCCCCCACCCCCCCCACCCCCGAGTTTCTATTTACTCTAGTTTTTCCTTTGCCTTCCTGTTTTTTCATCTTCCCTTTCTTTTCTGCCTTTCCTTTCTCCCCTGCTTGTCATTTATGATATAAACAATTTAAAAAATAACAAATCAGAGCTTCTTCTCAGATATTTCTTCTAACAATTTGAATCTTCGAGTTAATTTTTGGAATAAATCTAAACATTTAAATGACTTTATACATTTAGAGAGTTAATAGTCATCAATTAAAAAACTTTTTTTTGTGTGTGATGGAATGATTGTATTGAATACAATCAACAGAGAGAAGGTAAAATTGTCCCTGAAGAGAAATATAATCTTAGTATATTAATCAAAAAAGAAAAAAGAAAAAAGAAAAACATCAGGAGGTCAGTCTGATAGAGTTTTGATGTTTTTAAACTTTTATTCTCATCTCTCTTCGTTAGGGTTCATGCTTTATGCATAGGAGTTGTTAAAAAGAGTTTGAAGAACTGTTTGAGTACTAATTAAATTTTCCAGTTCTATCAGTGATTCCTAAACACTACTGATTTGGAATTTGGTAGAAAAAAGCACTACTTCTTAATACTTCATTATAGTTTCACATCGAAATCAATTGCCAAAACATATATAAGAATTTAGAAGTTGCTTTTTTTGGGGCATGGCTATATGTGTAAATTTGGTTATGCTCGTCTGTCAACTTCAAATCTTCTGATAAAATATGAAATATATGACTTGCCCATTTCGGAGAGAGATTTCAAAAGTTGTGATGGTATTTGAGCAGTTATTGAAGTCTAGAAGTAAGAGTGCATTTGCTGAGTTTTATGTCCAAACATTATCTGGTGTCAGGTAATAATGAGTATTATGTACATATATCACAATAAACCCCAATACAAAAGAATCCTAGATTTTTTTTAAAGGCAAAGATAAGTGCAAATTCAAAGGTGAAGATTCTCAAGACTCTCATTAAAATTATGACCCAGAAAATAAATAAAAAACTTTAAAGAAGTACTCAAACTTATTGGGTAGAATATTTTAGTTTATGTTCATCTGGAATTTGAACCTCAGGCCCTGCACGGTTGAATGCATGTCTAATGGTCCCTGTAACTAGTCAACTGACTCAATTGTAAAACACAGTCATTATGATGTGCTGGAAAACTATAGCTCATAGAGACTAAAAATGATGATCCTGAGATTTGCATGTCTGAATCTCCGGTGACTATAACGAATAAGTCATTTCATTGCTTCCAGTGTTACTACGCATTGTTCCCTTGGAACATACACACAATGTCTATTAATAACGACACATGTGATCATTGTAAATTCCCATTTATTTTGATTCTGGAATTCAAGGGAAAGAATATGGCAAGAGTCCACCCCCCTCCAATTCTCACTAGGTAGTGAACATGGAGAGGAAATGGAGTCTTTCTGCCCCCTGGAATGAGAAGGAATTCTAATTCCTTTATTTTTGCAACAGTTTTTGAATATACATTGACAAAGACATTTGCTACTCATGGGTTTATGTTTCTGTCAGTTCCTTTCTCATTTGGAACTCAGGTCTGACTTGAGAATTCTCTAATAAATGACGGGAACACGTGTCAAACCCATTGTTCTTAG
>NW_011888840.1:1775685-1806462 GCF_000151845.1 Pteropus vampyrus | reverse complement strand
CACATGTGATCATTGTAAATTCCCATTTATTTTGATTCTGGAATTCAAGGGAAAGAATATGGCAAGAGTCCACCCCCCTCCAATTCTCACTAGGTAGTGAACATGGAGAGGAAATGGAGTCTTTCTGCCCCCTGGAATGAGAAGGAATTCTAATTCCTTTATTTTTGCAACAGTTTTTGAATATACATTGACAAAGACATTTGCTACTCATGGGTTTATGTTTCTGTCAGTTCCTTTCTCATTTGGAACTCAGGTCTGACTTGAGAATTCTCTAATAAATGACGGGAACACGTGTCAAACCCATTGTTCTTAGTGACTTTCGGTCAAATTTGCTGTCTGGTAACAGAGTTATTTTATAATTCCAACAACTCACTTTCCAGAGAGCAAGCAACCAGAGTGATTTTTAAAAACATAAGTCTGGTTACAAAATGCTCTTGGTTGAAGTCCCTAAATGTTTCCAATTAGAATTTTTTAAAAAAATTCTTACTCTGTTCTAAAAAACCCTACGTGATCTCTCCCATGTCATTTGATATTAATCCCTTCCTGCACCACTCCATTCCAGCCACTTCCTCAAATACCCTAGGCTTCTTCCTGATGTGGGAACTTTGCAGAGCTGGTGTTCTGCCTGAACACTGCCCCATGTTCTCATCTCAGCCTAGGTCTTTGCACAAAATTCTTTGTGTCCTTTAAGATCTTACCCTGTGTCATTCTCTCATACGTGCCCTGTATTCTTTGTAGTATGTATTGTAATTCCAAATTATATATTTGTCTGTTTTACTATTTTGTCTGTATCCAAGACTAGATTTTAAAATATTCCCTTCCCTTGTGGATTTTATACCTAGGACATATTCAATAAGCAGTGAAGATAATGAGTGAACAAGCAGCTTTAGCACACGACTAGAGTCAAGCAACGTAGGCTTCTACAGAGTGACAAGATGCTAGATATTCTTTCCAAGAACTTTCTCACCCCAACCATGAGAAGTTTGAGAGGAAAACTATGAGTGAATGGAACACACTATTTAGAGCAGGATTGGTCCACCTCTTGAAGGCATGGCTCTAACTTCACAGATAGCCCCAAGGAAACTCTTTCAAGTTTACCAAATGAGCAAGAATTTTTCCTATGCCAAAAACCTACTTTTATAAAGATAAGAGTTTAATTAGGTCATTAAACATGTCATAGTAAAGAACAATGGGTGTGATGAAAGGGACAGTTGGTGACATGGAATATTGGAGTATGACTGTACACTTTAGTTGAGAAGTCAACATTACAGTAATATTACACTACGTACCTGGTGTGCATCACACCTTGTCCCAGGCCACATTACATACTTTGTCATTTAATCCTTATAGAAATCTATAAGGATAACGCTAATCGTAGTGGCAAGTTGAGACTTCAGGTTGTTTTAGTTTATTTACTGGAGTCACTTAATTTTACTTGTAAAAATAAATTTTTATAAAAAAAGAATGCATTTAACTCTGTTTCTAATTTTAAGGACATCTGCACACTGGTTATGGCCTATTTGATGTGTTAAGTCAACTTGCCACAATGATACTTACATCTTTAAGTGACAAATATTTTAACAAGTACAGTTTCTTATAATTATTTTTATTTTTTTAGCTTTAAGATTATGAGTCCTTGGAACTATTAAAATAAACTTTCTTAAGTCCTAGGACATTGACTCACTCCCTGCTGACAAGATATAGAACAACTATAGATAGAACTTATTTACTGGTGAATAAACATTTTCTCACTCTCTCATTATCTACCCACCAGTTGTTACAGCCAGCTCAGGGCTCTGGCACCCCCAACGCCTGAGCCAACTGTACCACGTTTCAATTTCTGGAATAATTTTCTGAATTAATATGTTTCCTTTTAGAGAATTTCCAAGCATTCCCCTTCTCATTTCCTCATCGTTTATGGTCTCTCACACACAACTTTTCAAACGTAATACAAAGAAAGTTTGACCACCGATGACTCCTCTGCCAATGTATAGTTGTATGCAGTCTTTTCCGATAAGTGTACAGTTTTACATAATGATGTATTTTCAATCATGGGTACACTCTTGCTAAAGCTAGTTAATTACAGGATTTCTTGCTCTGTGGTTAGACTTTAAAACATAAGTGACTATAGTGTTTCGGAATCTTGGCTGAACTCCTGCTCCTGAGTGGATGGTTGCTTTGACTACTGGGCAAACCTGAAGTTTGTACATTCAGTTCAGGGGATATTTATAGGTATCCCCTAAAGTTTGCAACTTTATCTTTAATAATCATAGGCTTGTGTCTTTGGGGTGGTTCCTGAAGACCATAATTCTTTTGTTCTTGCTTTCACTGTTTAAATAGTTATTATTATGCTATTTTAGATATACCTAGTTATTTTAAAAAGCTTTTCCTTTCTTATGTTTATATGTCTTAGAATTCTTCTTTCTCCTCTTAGTTTCTCTTAAATAATCTTTAACTTAAACTCCTTGAGGTGATTTATAGAGTTCAAATGTATTCTTAATACGGGCAAATGTGGTCCTCAAGCATCCCTCCTGCATTGTTTCATGTTTACATGAAACATGTTTGGATGATCTTTGTTACAGCACATCACATCAAACCAGAATCCAGGAACTGGTGAGAATAAGCTGAACCTCGGTGTGAATTAAATGAGCTGAAAACAAAACAAAAAATAAACAAACAAAAAGCCAACAGGCCTTTCTCAGGTCCTGTTCCAGGGGACCAGGCTTCACAAGCAGGGGCTGGCTGCATTTCAGCATCTGGACAGTGCATAGACTGCACGATTCTCCATGGCTGTCCTGTTGTGGAGCTTCTCTTTGAATTTTGCTCACCTGCTGAGTGTTACTCACATGCTTCCCAAACTAAGTATATAAGTTCTAGGTTCAACGGGCCAGGGTTTCTCTCAGTAGGTTGATTGGCTGAGGTCCCAGTTCTTTCTAATATTCATGGTAAGCACATACAAGTAAGGCAGAGAAGCGGTACTCCCTAGATGTTTCATTTTGTAGTATGAATATTTGATTTATCAGAAACTGTGATACAATCTTTAAGAGTCTTTCATTTCACGTGGAATGATAAGACACTACATTTGTATTAAGAAGTGAAGACAGACCTAGCAAACTGGATTGTCCAGAACCTTCCCTAGAGCAGAGAGGATGTCTTCTATGTCATTCTATCTCCAGAGACTAGTCTGGTGCCTAGTATATAGTAGATGCTTGAGGAATATTCATGTAGTGAATATAGAAATGTTTAAGCGTTTCTAATATATAATCTAGATGCGATAATTCTCCCATCCACATAGTTGTATACCCCAAACCCGATTTAACTCCATAATTCATTAAAAAGGAAAAAAAAAAAGATTTTACTTATGATTTTAAGGAAGAACAGAGAAGCAGAATCAGATTACACAATTAATATCTCTCAATCTGATCCTTTTCCATGCCCTTTGCCCATCTTTGCTCAGTCTCTAAGCTCCTGTCCTCCTTCTGCTTGTTGTCCCTCCTTCTAAAATCTCCAGTTTTGTATAGGTGAGTCGACTTTGAACTAAACTCATGAACCTCACATAGTGAAACATGAACCTAATCATTAGCCAAACCTGGTAACATGTTTTTTTCTGAAATATGCTCTTTAGTAGCAAGAATGGAAGTAGAAATCTCATTCTTTCATCTCAAGTGTACAATTTACGTGTACAGTAAAATCTCTTCCAAAGGAGAAATTCTGTACCTAAAACAATGAGGCTTAACTGTATTATTACCCTAATTATTTTTATTTTCTTCCTTTAACCTCTTCATCTATTCCTAAGACAAACTGTAGTCTGGCAGGAAGAGATTTTTATTCTTAATTATTTATTGGAATCACAGCAATTTCAGGTGTCAGTGCAACTCCTTCATTATTGTAGAAGATGAGGGATCATGTTCCAACTCTAATACGAAATAATGGTGTGACCTCAGTCGCTCTAAAACTTCATGTTTTTCTTCTGTAAAGTCAAACTCTTCAGAGGCAGGGGTTTTCAAGCTCAGCTGCACATTGTATTCAGCAGGGAGTTTTACAAAAAATGATGCCTGATTTAATTTGTGGGGGTAATTACCTGGCATCCAGATTTTTAAAAGCTCCCCAAGTAATTCTAATAGGTAGTTGAGATTGGGAATTACTAACCCAAGAGCTATGGCGATAATGTGTATGGAAACAAACTAAAAGGAGTTATATGAACATAACATAATTTTCTTCGAGCCTTTTTATTAAAATAAAAACAATTTATAAGACATCGTAAGGTCTTTGTTTCATGCCTGCAGGAAGGATGACCAACTTATCCTGGTTTGCCTAGGATTTACTGCATTTCAATACTGAAAATTTGTGTCTTAGGAAACCCTCCATCCCGGGCAAACCTGAATGGTTAGGTTCTTTCACTATAGGTGTTATTGTACAAGTGAGATGTCAGGTTTATTGAGCTAGTTTAAGGAACATTAAAAAAACTCTTTTCTATTTCTTACAATACTGGGATATTCGATTTTGAGCCATAAGACAAAAGAATAGAACTACTAACTGAATTGAATGTGTTTGAATGCAGATTTATTCACTCTGCCTCTGGAAAACCACTCCTATTTCATTTTCCCGTGTTCTCCATGCCTGTTTTTCAGGATAGTCTCTCAAATTGAAATGTCCTCGTTTTCCATCTTCATCTACCTATCCTTCAATTGTGTGGGATTTTTGGCAATTCTGTAACCTTAGAAAAAAAAAATAAAGCAAGAATTAACATTTGTGTTGAAAATTTCCTTAGTGATGATTCTTTATCTTTTGAAAATATAAAGTTTACACAAATGTTTAGAATTCAAATAGTGAGCATGTTTATGCTCAAAATATGTCATGGATCAAAGATTATTTTGTATGTAAAAACAAAACAAAAACAAATGCATAGATACGAGAACAGATTGGTGGTTACTGGAGGGGAGGGGTGTCAGGGGTTGGCCAAAATAGGTAAAGGGGGGCAATTGTATGATGATGAACGTAACTAGAATTTTGGTGGTGAGCACTTTGGAATTAATACAAATGTCGAGTTATGTCGTACACCTGAAACCTATATGGTGTTATATACCAATTTTATCTAAATTTTTATAAAAGATAACTTTGTATAGATTAATGTGTCCCACCCAGAACAATGGTTTGATTGAAAAAACATGTCCTAATCAGTAAAATGAAGCAATTGATTCAGTAATCATTCAGTAAACACTGCTTTGCTGCCTGGCTCTCAGGAATCAAGCGAATGGAAGCCTTTCTTCTGAGGAGCAGAGTGTGTGTGTTTGAGTGTGTGCTGTTGTGTGTATCTCAGTGTGTGCATTGTGTGTGTGTCTGTATTATGTGTATGTGTGTGTTGGAGGTGTTGGGAGATGAGAATGACTTTTCCTTCTCTTCCACCTTCCGTATCTCACACAAGGGTCTGTCATTGTGTAACTCCCTTCTGGAAAGAAGATCAGAGATATGGGTTTTCTAGGTCCTCAGACCCCATAGCATATCAGAAGCCATAGAAGGGTGGAGATGGAACTGATTATTAGCAGATAACATCTGGCAAATTACCGCATCGACTTCAACTTTTTAACTAGAAAAGACAACTCAGTCATGTAAGGTGACTAGGAAAAAGGCTTTCTGGTAGGATTTGATTTAGTGCTAATAATTTGGAGCCACATAATGGCATACCCCTTGGCTCCTTGTATTGTCCAGGGATCAGATCGAGGAGGGTCACCACCATCTTCTGTGCCTGGCACGTATCATGCACTAAGTAAATGGTGGTTGTCATTTCTATTAGAGAAGCATGGAAGGCAATTAGCTCTTGGCAGCATATTGGGGCAACATGGCTGAGTTGTTCAGGAAACTTGGGTATTTGCCACAGAAATCACTGTCACTTCTACATGCAAAAGACAGAGTATGAAAAAGCAGCTGATTGGAAAAACCACATGCTGAGTTTTGTTCTTTTCACATCACACCCTACACCTCATTGCCCAGCATCGTCAGCTGTGTTTATGACTTTCTGCTTGGAGATTTGTCGCTCTCTCTCCCTTTCTTTCTCTCTGTAAGTAATGTTTTTAATTCTTTCAACAGTTGCCTACCAAGCACTTGTTATATGAAAGACACTGTGCTGGGAACCAGGGAAATAAAACGTATAAATAATTACCAACTTTATGAGATTTATGATGAAATAAGGAGAGAAGTAGAGGGAGATGTGTGTGTGTGTGTGTGTGTGTGTGTGTGTGTGTGTGTGTGTGTACATTTAGACATATAGTACCTATGTACTAGATATAGAGTTACAACTATATTTTTCTTCTTTTGGATTTTGTTTGCCTACTAGGGAGGCTAAGATAGATATGAAAGAGAGCTATAGGAGAATGTAGACATTAAGGAGTCTATAAATAGAAGAAATGCTTTTCTTCTAGATTTACTCCTAAAAGTTGTAGAGTCAAAGAGTAAGAAAGCAATAAAAAAAGTAATACTGGGGCACATCCCAAGGACATAGGAGCCAACTTTAAGAGATTCCTACTGGCCAAATCTTGGACTATTTGAGTGCAAAATAATTGACAGTAGTGAATTATCAACCATTGAAAAAAACCAGTAATCTTTGCATTCATCCTGATAATAGATACGTAGAAAGAAAAAGAAAAGAAAGCTGTGTGGGTGGGTGGATAGATGGTGGATGGGTGGGTAGATGGATGGATGGGTAGATGAGTGGATGGGTGGGTAGGTGGGTGAGAGGATGGATAGATGGGTGGATGGGTGGATGGGCGGATGGGTGGATGGGTGGATGGAAGGACTGGGGAGAAGATAACCGTTGCTCACATTGGAATGCTGAGTGCTGATTGGTAAATGTAGAGAGAGCACAGGGGTTGGTTAATAATCATTTTGTAGTCATCATGGTAAAGATTGTTTCAGGCAAAAATGATCAATGAATGTTTAATCTAGGCAGAAATTTTTATAAGCAGCAGCATGTTTGCATGGTCTTAAAATGTTTGATCTCTAATTACTAATCAGTTGCAAAGGGAAAAAAATAGTAATTGTACAGCGGTTGTAACAATTAACAATGTATGAGTTGCTCTACATTCTTGCATTTTTGAATTTTAGGTATTCTAGTGGCTATGGAGTGGCATCTCATTGCAGTTTTAATTTGTACTTCCCTGATAACAGGTGATATTGGGTGTCTTTTCAGTTAGTTTAACGTAGCCAAAGCAAAGTTGTCAGTACCTTTGAGTCTATGAAGGACTCTATTCCTAGATTGCTGCCTGTGTGAGGCAGAGGAAATATATACCTCTCAAGATACCTCTCATTCCTTTGGTTATGTATGAGTATCATTTTGGCTGAATTGTGGAAGATTAATTTTAGAAGCCAGATAAGCAACTCAAAGTCCACGTAATTAGAAGTAGAAATTCTAGGCTACTGATGATAAACTATGGAATTCCAAACAAACTTATTTGTTCCATATACCCTTTGTCCATTTGAAAAATGCACACCAGGATCTCTTGAGAAAGTAAAAGAATAACCACTGCAGTTTCCTTAGTACTTATCAAATTTGAACCCTACAAAACCATCTTAACAATCATTTGTGCTATTTCACCAATATCGTTTTTAAAAATCGTCTCAATAACCCCAATATACAAATTATCATTTTACAGATGATGAAACTAACTCAGCAGTTCAGTTAATCTCTTAGAGTCACATTGCTATTTGCTAATAAGTAAAGGAATGAGGACCCTCTCTGATGGCTATTGTTTTCCAGGACACTACGATGACCTGCTTCAAAAAAGAAAATGCCTAAGGGGCATTTACTATTACTTTAACCCTTGGAAGTTTTTTTTTTTTCCCCCCTGGATTATCTGAGACTATTTATCTTTTCATCCCATTGCTTTTTAGATTATTTCACTATCAAATAGCATCTACTTCTCGGACAGAGCTAGGAAAGGGAGACAAAATAAATACATCAAGATTTGTTTCGGTACAGCTAAATAGAGGTTATGGGAGAGTAAAAGAGACTCGCCAATCTGTCATTCTCTCACCTCTCTGCTAATTCTTATGGAGAACCTGCTCCATGCTAATTGAAAGAGTTGGGATCTGCCACTTTATATTTTATCTATAAAATTAATGTTAATTCTTGCCTTAAAGGACTGTCGTGAAATAGAATGGGCTTTCCCAGCATCATACTTTTATTATTACAGTCAAGGTCCAAGAGGCAGCTGAAGGGATATTCATTTAAAGTTATATTTTATAGTTTCACCTCCTTGGTTATTTATTCCTAAGTATTTTAATTTTTTTGTGGTACTCTGCCAAAAACAAACAAACAAACAAACAAAAAAAACCAAAAAACAAAAAACAAAACCAACATAGCGTTTTGACCTGCAGAAAGCTGCAGAATGTATTCCACAACACTGCTCAGGGAATAAGCATATTTTTATAACCTTGTTAGGTAGCAATGATAACCAAAAGCTGCAGGAAGATGTCCCACCTATTTCTATTTTCCAAATCTCATAGAAGCTATTTCTAATACAGAACCTTAGTTGTAAGGAAGGCTGAGAAATACTGTTTTTGGCTTTCCACCTTCTCTAATAGGATGACGGTAGAAGAGAGGCTGAGTGAGCCCATCTAAAGTGGCCAGCTGAGAGCATGAGCAGCCTTGGTGCCCTCTCCAGATTCCCTCTGATTCCTTCTACTGGTTCTACGCATCCGTCACACTACTTCTCTGTGTCTTGCTGCTAGAATAGAAGCTTCAACTCCCTTTAGAGGATTATGTTTGAGCTATCAAAACCAACCATCTTCCTAGTCTCAACTGGAAATTTACCTCCTGCCTGCCCACCATCAGTGGCTTGTACCAGTGACTGACCAGTGTAGGGCTAAAACAGCTTAGCTGAGTCTGGGACTTAGCCTGAAATCACATTCTTCCTTGGCTTCTTCCTTCTTCTTTAGCCTACTTTCTTTACTTCTTTACCAGTCTCTCTGGAAGCACTTCCTTAATAAACACTTGGTACATGGACCCTGTCCTTAGGCTCTGCTTCAAAAAACTTTACCTAAGACAATGTAGGCAGTTAGCTTGTGGTAGCTAAGAAAGATTTATGTTCATATTTGTAATTGTTTCCTCATCTACTGCTTTACTAAAATTGTTAATGTACAATCCATATAATCTTTTTTTCAGGTATAAATTAAGTATTTCAGTTAGAAGAATGGACATTGTTTTCTTTGGTAAGACATATTTTGTAAATTCATGCTAGCTGGTTATAAGTTTATTACTTTCCTGATACTTACAGAAAAAAATGTTCCTTTGAATTTATTCCATTGCTTCAGAATCTCTTTCTTTTAAAAGAATACTTTTTTCTTTCCCTTTGTTTTTTTTTTTAACCTACTTTCTTTTTTTTTTTAATTTTAAATAAGTCTTAAACAATAACCATAATGTCATTATTTTACCTGATTGTTCTTTATGCCCTTCTGGATCATTTTGTAAGCAGAAAGTTTGAAGATTCCCATTTATTTGTTGACAAAATTGGCATGTTTAATTTGTTTGTTTATTCCCATGGTTGATCCAATCCTGTAGCCACTCTGCGGTTCACAGAACTGGGTGATGTGGAAAAATCAAAGAATTAGAAGGCATTATCTCTATTCTCAAGAAACATGCAGCCTATTTAAACTCATCTATTTTTATTTAGTCAAGAGTCTGTTTTGACAGTCTGGCTTTTAGCTTAATTGTACTATGTATAAGAAATTAAAATAATATAGGGGCATAGGTCAATTTCCATTCAGTTTACTTATTTAAAAGATTTTTTTTTTTTTTGGATTCAGTCTCATTTTAAAGATACTTCATTTTTTTTCCTATTTCAAAATTTCTACAAAAATGGTTAATAATCACTGCCTTTCCTTTGTAAACCATGATTAATTTTACACTGTAATAAAAAATAAAAAGCATTTATTTAAACAAAAAGCAGCCTGGGAGACAGAGATTCAGGCAGCACCCTAAACTGTGTTTCACTGAGACAAAGGGGAGGCCATCTTTTACAGTGAAAGTTCCCCCCCAGGTTCTCAATTAGGTCCATTTTATGTAAATGAGCTATCTAAATTGTGCAGTTCTAATTGGAGGGGGTAGGTCTCAGTCTCTTGGCAGGGAGAGGAGATGAGAATTTCCCTGAGGTGGTTGATTCAGGCAGTAAACAAGCTGAGCATAGTGCAGGAAGTTCAGCCTGAGTTTCTTCCTGGTATACAGAGTAGTGAAAACTCCGTCAGCAAACGGACACCAGGCTCTTATCATATATAAAACTTGGGCCCTCTGTTGACTGTGGGGAGTCCATCTCAGCAGATAAATTTTTTCTCAGGGTTCACAGCAAATGACTCTTTCTTGTTGGGGTTCACAACTTTATACCTGATTTGCTCTGTTCTTTTTAAATTTTTTTTCATTTCAATCTCTTTTCTCTCCCCAACTGTACTGAAAATACCTGAGTGTAAGTCATCCATCCAGTGGATATTTGTCCATCTTCATCTCTCTGTTTTCTGTAACTTTTGAAATTCTAAAAACACTCCTATTTTACTTTCTATGATATCACCAGTTTCCTGCATTTTCAATTATTTGTTACAACTTCCTCTCTACTCCTGAAGTAATCTAATCAGACTCGATCATTTTTTTTTTCATATTACATCCTGTGCTTTTCTTCCTCATCTTGTCCATTTCTGTGTTTTAAAATGTAGTGAAATTCTCATGATACACAACCTTGTGAGTCTAGAAATCTAGAGGGCATTGGCATCTAGCAAAAATAATCTAAAACATTTGAACAATCTGGCATCTGACTTGTCGGTAACAAGTTGGTAGTGAATTTTTGTTATCGAACTCCAATACGTGAGTCTTTCTGGTATAGAGAAGAGGCATGAGAACCAAATATTAAATCAAATTATATTCAGAGCCTGCAATGTCCTGCCAGACCAGCGGGAAACCTACAGAACAAAGGAATATTCCTAATGGGATTATTATTTACCCATACCATGAAAGGAAAAATAGGAAAACAGAGTTTTAAGTCATACCCTACATGAAATAAACCTAAACATTCATTCTCTACAGCCAGACCATGGGGAACCTACAAAACAAAGGCTGAAATTACTAACATGACTTTAAGGCTGCATACCCACACCATCAAAGGAACATAGAGAAACAAAGTCTTTAAACAGTAATTCATAGAACTGAAGAATGACATATAAACTGAATCCCTCAAATACGCAGGGTCTCTCTCATTTTATATCTTTGAGATGAGACCACATCTCTGCCTATGGAGCATCATTTCCTCTCTAACAAACATTTCTTTTTTTCTCTAACTCTGGTGTGTGCTTGAATTCTTTCCTGCATGTAGTCAAGGACCCTCTCTATCAGCGTAGAACTTGGGTCCCCAGTTGGGGCGACTCGCCCCTTCCTGTGTCATGTTACCTGCACACACTGGCCAAAAGAAATGAACTAGCAGGGCTTTGCAGTGGAGAAAGGAAGTAACTTATTATACAATTGGTGCCAATTCAGAGTACGGAGAACTTATGCTCTGAAAGACCCAGCTCCCCGATGGTATGTGGGTTACGGATTACATGGGGCAAACTCACAAGAAACTGTGGGTTAGAGATTCAAGATTGTGTTAGGAGCTGCTTGGTTAAAGGTGAAATAAGGGCAATCATTTCTTTAGGTCTTGAAGACGGCTCTCAGGTCACCCCTGGTGTCCCTCAGTCTGGTGTCATGGAAAAGAAGTCAAGTGGTTTGTCCATCTTAGGGCTCAGGAGCTGAAGCGTAATTTAGGTCAAGATATTATCTTTAGCCCTTCCAGAGGTCAATACTTTGTAACCTTTAGTTAGAGCCAAGTTATTGTCTTCTGCTGTCTCAGGGGTTAATGATTAGTAAGGGAAATAAGTCTTGTAGGGTATGCAGAGAGTAGGGGAAAAAAGATTTCTAGAACTAGAATTCAAAGCTAAATCTAATCAAAGTCGTAAGGATCCTCGGTTCCACTTTCACGA
Organism: Pteropus vampyrus; assembly: GCF_000151845.1. NCBI lineage: Eukaryota > Metazoa > Chordata > Mammalia > Chiroptera > Pteropodidae > Pteropus > Pteropus vampyrus. The sequence continues at coordinate 1,794,468 of NW_011888840.1, read as the reverse complement.
GGTGTATTGACAGAACCGCTGCTGTTTGTTAATAGTTAGCCATTAAAGACTGAACAACAGTTGACTTGTGAGCAAAAAGAATGATTACATAGAAGACATAATATTATTTGGCTCACCTTGAACCAGAAATAGTAATATTTATGAAACCTGATGGTAAATGATAAATTCATTTTAGATGAGAATGATGAAATGTCTTGAAATGCTTATTTGAGGAAACTCACGCTAGCACTCCATTTACACATTGCTCTCATTTACGCGGCTTAATTCAATCTTTCGAGCCACCTCTAGTTACGGCCCTGTTGTTAGCACTCTTTTTGTTGTGTAGGGAAACAAAATTTGCCACTCCAAAATATGTCTCTTTGGCATAAGGATTCTTTCAGGCTGGTTATTTTTAAGAAACAGCAGACACAGGAGAAGCACTGAGAAGTTAACCTTCGTAAAGGACTTTGACATCTGTAAGGGAAATCTTCATTTGTCAAGATGCCTCCCTCTCTGTACCAGGAAGAGGAGGTGACCTTATCTCTAGAAACAGGTATTAGTGGAGTAGCAAGGACATTGACCTGCATAACAACCTTACCCTGTTTTCTGCTCTTTTCCTGGTAACCTTCCATGAAGGCTTCCCCCGCCTCAACATCATCTTTTGTGTTCAGCTAAAGATGATATTTAAGGTGGTGTCTTCAGCCATTTCGGCCAGTTACTCAGTTTTCCTGGGTCTCTCCCATGTATACAGGAGGTGTATGTGTCATAAAACTTTTGTGTTCTCCTGTTAATCTGTCTTTTATTACAGGGATGTCTTGACCAAGAACCCAGAAGGGTAGAGGGAAAATGCCATTACAGTTGCAAATGATGGAAAACTAAAATGAATTCACTTTTAAATTTTGAAAACATATTGGCTCATGTTACTTAACAGAGTCTGGGACAGTCTGGGCAGGGCTGGATCCAGATGCTCAGGCAGTAGAATCAGGGTGGTTTTGATCTGCTCTGCTTTGATCTCTGTTGTCATTGTGGATGAAAAAGGGGCCACATACTAAACCTGACAAGCTTGGGGGAGGCCAGCATGGTGGGCCCTATAGACTCAGAGATGGCAAGTAACCACAGAGGATGGGCTGAACATAGACATTTCTAACTAAAAGTGAGTCATCTTGGGTCTGTCAAGTCCTGGGCCTTTATCTTTCTCCACAAAGGTCAATCTTTCCCTTGAGTGAGCCTGTCTGTTGTCTTTTTGCATCTAAGATAACTTATCCCTGGAATGTCAGAGTGATCCTCGTTTTCCAGACTGCTCAGGGTACACCTGCCACCACAGCCCGAGGCCATAGAACCCCTCATGGTTTGTTATCTTGCTGCCATATACCCTCTCTACAAGCTGTAAATATTAACCAACGTAAAAAAAAAAGTCTCTTCATTTTACTTTTTATCCAGTCCCAAAGATTCCACCACTCCCTTTGCTTTTTTCTCAACCCCTTAAATCTACTACCAGTGGATTTCATGTAACCCTCCCACGCCTCCTCCCTTGATTCTAATGTGTAGAATAAGGTGTGAAACTGCTATTCCCTGGAGCATTTTCTCAATGATTTGCTTCCTGGCAATTGTCATCAATTTGGCTCAAATAAACTCATAAAAACTCTCTATAGGTTTAGCTGTTCCTTATGTTGACACTATCGTTCTCAGGTGGCCTTTTATCACATAGTGGCAAAGATGCCTGCAAATAACTCCATTTCTTCTACATTCTATTTTCTCAGCAAGCAGCCCAGAAAAAGCAGCAATTTACTGATAGCTCTGGGCAGGAGTTTCTAGCTTCAGCTTGGGTCTTATGTTACCTTTGGAATCAGGGCGTAGAACTGAAACTAGAGTGTTACAGAGTCCGGGGCTCATGCTGCCCACGTTGCTCAGCCAATAGACCAATACAGGAGTTGGGAAATTTAGAATAAGCGTTTATTGTCAGAGCACCGGTGATCTGAGAAGGCACCAAGTTAACACCTTCAAAAAGAGCCTTCCTTTCTCAGTTCGGCTTAGTACTGAAGGGAAAATCTGGGCATTATTCCGGGGAGGGGGGGGTCTGTTATGCTTCACGGAGCTGTTCCTCTGGCAACGTGGTCCCCCAGGTTGGCATTTGCAACCCAGGGACAAAGATGGGAGTAGTCTGGAAAGAATGGTAGACCAGAAGGATTGTGATCAGGGAGCATAAGGGCATTCATCATAAGTTTCAGGACAACCTTCTATGGCAGAGGACATTCCAAGCCTCAGGGGACAACCTATTGTTAAGATATAGCATAAGGAAAAGTAAAGCCGGGGACACTGTGAGGCCTCTACTATGTAGGTCCCAACTGGGCCCTTCTTTAGAATCAACTTTATCTGAATCTGTTATGGTTGATGATGGAGAAGAGATAAACCTCAAATATATAACAATGTGTCTTTGTGTGCGTGCGTGCTCACGCGTGTGTATCAAGGTCACATTTCATTATCCTTATTATAAAAAAAAGATACTCTGACATTAAATTACCTTCCTAAGGTAATATGGGTAGTAAGACGTGTGAATGAAAAAGAGTTCTATGGAAAGCACTCTCAGATCCCTGACTGGGTGGGACATGATGCAAAGTTGTGCCCCAGGGTTACAACTTTTTAGTAAATTTTTTATCTTTGCCTTAAGCAAGTCCTGCCTATCATTTCTGTGCATTTAGGTTAATGCACCTTCGAAATCACCACCCTCAAGAGGGCACAAAATCTTGTAATCTAACCCCCGCCTCTTTCTTCACCCCCCCTCTCCCCGCCATATAATTTTCCTTACGTCCCTCCTTAACTTCGAATGCATAAAAGAAACTGGAAAACTGTTTTTCTTGGGAGCATTTAAGATCTTGCTCTCTGGCATATGTCGTCAGTTGGGCTCAAATAAACTCTTAGAAAATTTTCTACAAGTTTCGACGTTTCTTACATCAACAGAAGACTTTAAGAAAAAAAGATGTTATCCCAGTGCCAATGAATTAAAGAGGTTTCGAGCTGAAAGTGACCTAAAACTATAATGTATGCTATTTTTCCATGGTTCTCAAACTCTTATTTGTTCTGCCTAGGAGTCATGCAGGTGATCTGAAAGAGATGGGAAAACCCTCCTCAAAGTCAAGCAAAGCAGATTTGTGTTTATTTGCCTGACATTTTGGACTATATAAGATTCTGTAAGGGAAAACCTTTCTGTGTTAGAAAAGTTTTCAAACAATTGCTCCGACTCACTCTTTTATTATACAGAGGCTACTTTCCCAGTGTTATAATCAGCCCAAAGGAGCTCAGTAATCATTTTAACTCCTCTCTGCCAGTGTAAACCAATAGCACAAACTGAAACATATTAAATAATCCTTGAGGTAAATATTATGAGTGTAGAACAGCTGTAAATGTTTGCCCATCTCTCAGTTGATTGGGATATCTAAGGATGTTCTCAGTCTTTTTCTGCCAACCTGAACAGTATGATCTGCTTTTTTGGAAGTAATTCTAACATAGAAGGTAGTTAATATGGCAAGGGTAGAAATGGAGAGAAACTCTTTTATGCTGCAAAATTATATCAAGGTACTCTAAAATTCTAAAGACTTCTGTTTTCTCTTTACACTGAATATAATTTAATAAAAATTCCTTAACTTTTTGTCATCAGAGGTTGTAAGCGCAAATTCTCAAGAGACTTGGCATATAACGTACGTTTGTTCACTGAGCTGGGATAAAGATGAACTGGATTATTTACACTCTGTCTTAGGGGCCAGCCTCTATGCAGCTTCAGCTGACCATTGCCACACAGAAATCATCATCTGAGAGATTTTTTTTTTTGAGCCTCAATTAAATTTTTATGTAGATTTTTAAATATAAGAAATTCAGATTAAAAAAAATATGTATATATATAATGTAACCTGTAAAAAAATGGATCATGAGTTACCCATTTGTGCCCTTTGTTTTGCCTAATTAATGCATGATGAAGAAAACTGTAAATATTTTTGTATTTATAATTATATTAAAAAAAGAAAAAACTTTTTCCTTCAACATTTGGTCCAAACCCATAGGACGTACAAACACTATCACATAGATTCTATACAACAGATACTTCAAAGTAAAACTATTCAGAGGACATAACAAACTGAAACAGAGAGTAATATTTTTAAATTTATTTTTTATTAAAAATCTCTACTGATTGTTGTATTTGGCTGAAACTATATACTCTTTGGTGCCTCGAGTATCTGTATGTGGGTGTGTTGACCCCACCCTGTTTATCAAATAGTTCTCTGTGGAAGAATAAGATTATTTCTGGAAAAAAAAAAAATGCCTAAGAACGGAGGGGACATCTACTGCCTTTTACACACTCTACCCCTAACATAAATAAATAGTTCTTACTTTCAAAATGTATTGCATGTTTGACTAATCCACTAGTTTGCATCTTTGATCCTAATCTTGGCTAGATCTTGTCTAAATGCATAATGAATCATTAGTTCTCCTAATTTTTTACTACTATCCCTCTACTACTCTAAAGAGAGGCTTAAACTCTGTGGGGGAGAAAAAAATTTTTTCTTTATACCTTTCTAAATTCTCTGGCTGGATTAATAATCAAATTAAGATGATGTTATTAACAGGAGACAATGACCAAATTTATTATGTATGTCCATACAGGGTTCCATATGAGTATGACATTCAAGGACACTTTGGGCAGTTAAGGCTTATAAGCAATCTTGAGCTAAGGAAAAAGTGGGTGAGGGTCGAGATTTGAGACTTCTAAGGAGAGAAAGCCGATTCACATGGAGGTGAAAAAGCAAATGTTTGGTAAATAAATATTTGCTGAAGAGGACTTTGATCAAAGGGGCCTTGCTGGGTTCCTCCCTGTCTATCACACTTAGTTCAGATTAAACTGTGGTTATCTATATTGATATTGCCCTTCCTGCAATAGATTCTCTATCTCAATTCTTTTAGGGAGTTAGAGAAAAGATCAAGGTTTTTTTCTGAGTCTTTCTTTTTTTAAAAAATGGCCAGACTCAATATCCGAAAAGGCAAATTTTGGGGTGGCAAACTCTGCTCTCTTTGACTCCAAGGAGGCAGCAAAAGACATGTTTGGAGAGAGATTTAAGGACTGGACAGAATTGGAAATTTGTAAGTGGAGCCCATATATAGTTAATACCATGGAAGAAAAAAATAAGTGGAGGGAGGCATTCTAGAAACTTGTTTGCCTGAAGGCTGGTTCAATTGCTTTTATTATCCTGGATTTAGATTTGACTGTATCTCTGAGAATCATCTGTTTTCCACAGAAATGACCTGAAGGTGAATGGGAGTAAAAGGGCTGTGTGAAGGAGAATAAGTGTACAGGTGTGTTTGATTTTTTTTTTTTTATCAGTTCACCAATAAAGAAAATTAGCAAGCTTGTGGATTAAGAGGAATCTGTAGAGTTTTGACTCATGGAAATGAACTTGGGATCTTAATTTTGTTTCTTCTGTGTAATCTAGGTCAATTTATTAATCTTGTCCATCTCATTTGCCTTTCTTCTCTGTATCAATTGCCTATCTGTAAAGTAAGGATCATATTAGCACTTCCCTCACAGAGAAAATGAGTTTCTGGCACAAAAGAGGTACCCAGTAGTTGCTATTTATTTATAAGAATAAGAATTCCTGTATATAAAAAAGAAGCTATTCCAATGTCGATAGTACCCATTGTCGAATATCCGACTTTGACAACAAAAAACTTTTTGTTGGTAAGTCACTAATTCATTTAATCAAATCACATATTCAGTATATTAAATATCTGCTGAATGCAAGAAAATGAGCTATTGTGTGTTAGTAATAAAGCATGTTATCTGTTTATATGTTGGTACTAGTGCAAGAGATGTTCAACAAATGTTTCTGGAATGAATTGCTACTTTTTGTAGCTATTGAATGAAAACTGGTTTGGGCTCAGGATTCTGATTTTAGAGGAAACAGCAACTCTCAAGCTGTCCTTGGTAGGTGATTTTATTCAGAAGGTGGGAGCTTAAATAGGAGTTGGGGATTTATACAATAATTCCATGCCAAGAACTTTTGTGATAGGAACATACTGGTAAATCTAAAATTATAATGACTATTTTCCTGCTGTAAACCTCATGGGCCTTGAAACATTAATCTCAAGTTTTGTTTGGATTAGAACTGAAAGGCCTGAAAACCACTTACAACGTGGATTCTGATGATGATGTGCCTGCCTCTCCCTAATCCTCAGACCTTTAAGAAAAATGGCCTATCTCCTTTTTAATTGTTGGAAGCTCGAGATATGCCCATACTCATCCAGCTTTCATTTTCATGAACTTCATATTGTCTCAAGCAATATTTCTCTTTGATAAGTGCTTTCTCAAGTATGTTTACTTAGATGGACATTTTGATTTTTCAAAAGAATTTAGGATTAAAGATTAAGTTCATTTTTCCTAGCAGAGGCCATTTCAGTCTGTTAAATCCTTGATAGCAAGAGATTGTCGTGATGAAGCTAATGAACCAATGGCTAGTGTGTTTACTATTAAACTGATAAATTTAATTCAAAGAACGTGGTTGACTGCAAACAATCTTGCCAGACACAAAGGGAAACTATTCATGAAAATGGTTTGCTTTCCAATAGGATCTAGTCCAGATTTCACTCAACTATCTTACCAGGGAAGACTGCTTCAATTTTCCACAAACTGGGCAATAAAACAGCAGAGGCCTGTGCCTTTCTGTAGGTTTTTTCTAGAGTGGGGTTGGTAGACTATGGCTGATGAACCAAATGTTACCCATTCCCTTCTTTTTTCTTTTGGTTTGGCTAATGAACTAAGAATGTGTTATACATTTTTAAATAGTTGGAAAAAATCAAACAAGAATAATATTTCATAATGCTTGAGAATAATATGAAATTCAAATTTCAGTGTCTATCAGTAACGTTTGATTGGAGCAGAGCCATGCTCGTTTGTTTATGATTGTATGGCTGCTTCTATGGAACAATGGCAGCATAGTTGTGACAGGGACCACATGGCCTGCAAAGTATAAAATACCCTATATAGAAAAATGTTTGCCTCTCCCTGTACTAGAAGAATCTTAAGTGCAATTTTAGGAAGACTTAGGTTGTCCACCACTCTACCTCTCACTTGGAGGTGGGAAATCGGTGAAATGAGCCAAACAGACCTGCAGGGATGGGGCAAAGTAAAAGGCAGAGGAGCCGGCCTCAGAGAGACGTAAGTTTGAATCTTGGATCCTCTATTGTATAGTAGTATTGATTTAGGTAAAGTGTTAAGTGCTAAAACTTTGATTCTCAGTTTCCTCTTGTAAAATTCTTCATTCTCAAAGGGTTGTTTTGAAGCTTAATTTTATATACACATCTACATATATATAACAATACAGATAGGTAGATGGATGGATGGATGGATGCATGGATGGATGCATGGATGGATGGATGCATGGATGGATGCATGGATGGATGGATGGATGGATGGATGGATGGATGGATGGATGGATGGATGGATAGATAGATAGATAGATAGATAGATAGATAGATAGATAGATAGAGGCATTTCTATATCTATCATTTATCTTTATTCTATCTGGCAAAGTTTGCTGCATAATAAGTAGGTACTCAAGGAGGAGTATTCTCTTTTCTTTTCCTTAAAGTTCTTCAGAGAAGGAAGCTTTATGTTCTTTCTCGGTAGCAGTATTTTTGTTCACTTTTACACAAGGAATCTATGCTTACTGCATTATAAAAATTACTGCCATGTAAATTCTCAAATGAAAATCGAAAAGCTGTTTAATATCAACCAACAGTCTTCTGTGGGGTAGAGAATTTTTATTAAATATCTTAGATTCCATGCTGATGTTTCTTTTCCTAGGATAAGCAAACAAACTTCTTTTGTCTTCCTCATGGCACCTATTTTCCCGACTGTAATAATTTTAACTTTCTCTGGGCCTTATCCCAGTTGTCTATGTCAACCCAGTGTGTTATACTGAGTGATTCCTAAAAAGTTACTCTCAGCTCAGTCCAGTCACCAGAACTAAAGTCATTTCATATACTCTCAGGTGGGAATCTCTAGTCACCACCAGAGGAGAACCAAAATTTTATTTCCCCTCAAACCTCAATCTCCCGGAAAGGGCGGATAGATACTGTATGTGCATTTTCCCACTAGATATGCACACAACCTACTGACAGTTCCGGTGGTGACTTTTAGAGTCGGGATCCTGTGTATTTTAAGAATTAAGTATTATAATAGTAGCCAGTCAGTTGGAACCTCCAGGGATATGTGTATGTATACATATATGCACATATACATCTGTGTACACATTTTTTCCAACACTTTGTTTATTTTAATGATGGACATTCAAATATCCAAGGGCAGCTCTACTGCCAAAATCAGAAGTTAATACTCAACATTTTCAATTAGAAGTATCTTAACATGATAATTCATTGTGTTTTGATGTGGTTTTAAGAATTTTATATTCTCCGCTCTTGCATCTGTTGTCTTTTGTAATTTCAAGGCTGGATAAAATTTTATTTATACTCCCAACCCTCTCAATAACCACATAATTAAGAAAAGAGAACATAGATTTAAAAGGATTGTAAACAAAGAATTTTTTTTTTTAGTCCACATAGGACCACAAGATATTTTGAGAACTATATATAGTTTGTGCTATTAGGACTTGCCAAATAAAAACAATAAATGTAGAACCGCAGCAAAACGTATGTATAAATCTCCTGGAGTTAAAGGATATGGCTCTATTCCCTTTATGATTCTTTACCATAAACATTTTGACATAGTTGTGAATTCCAATACTATGATGGTGATAACTGATAAAGGGTAAACATGAGAGAAAACTTCAAACAATTTCAAAGTAGCTTTAATAGAAATAATCATACCTTTAAAGTTAGGGAAGTTGAATATTAATTAAACAGTCTATTTTCCCTGTGAACTGGTTTGTATTTTCGAAGAAGTGAACGACCAGATAAAATGAAATGTAATGATGCCTATCTCTTCTAAGATGAATCTCTTTTCTTCTGGGCTTCAAAGATAGGCATGTCCAGAATGCAGGCTGTGGGAAAGCTTGACTGTCAGGAAAATCTCAGACAAGTTATGTCATAAGGTAAATAAGCATGGATTTTAGTCAAACACACCTGGGTTTGAAAATTCCAAGACTTCCACTTGCTAGCTATACAAACTTAGATGGATTGAATAACCTTATACCTGTTACCTTCCATCTCTGAACCCCGCTTTCCTGATCAGTTACATGGGGATATTAACACCTATCTCATAAAGTTGCTATAATTGGTTACATTAAAATGTGTAAAAAAAAAAAACCTAGAAAAATACAAATAAAATAGTAAGCATAAAGCAAGTGGTAATTCTCTTTCTAACATGATGGACAAGGCATGTTTCCCCTCCCCCACCCGCAGAAGCAAAATAGCGGAGAAGAAAAATTATTCTTCTCACAGGCTTTTTATTTGAAGATTGTATGGCTATATTTATTTATTGCATAACTTTTTCTCTTTAAAACAAATATGTCATCTTCCAAAAGCCAAGGTTAAATTTTGTGACCTCTAAATAATCTTTGAATTCTCTTCCACTTCTCATTCCATGAGTCTATAAATCATACATGTCGTTTTGATTTTAACTCTTGCTCATGTGTCATTTAAAGTTAGTATGCTACTTAGCCACAGGATAGTAGAGCTGTAAAAGGCTTTTCTGACTTTAACTTCTCATTTAACACATAAGTAACCCAGGACTTAGGGAGGTACACTGACTTACGTAAGGCAGATATTGGGTAGTGGCAAAGCCCAGACCGGAATCCCATGTCTTTCTTCATTGTTTCTGAATTCTAGGTCCAAATAGCTTTTGAAAAAGTAGAATTATTTGATACAAAACATTTCTAGACTCAAAGAATCGGTTATGAAAATAAGCACATATCTAGAAAAAAATGTGAGGTGGGTTAGGCTTTTCTCAGTAACGATCTATATTTTCCACCAGATTGTATGTGTGTTTCATGTCACTGAACGTGTTTGGTTCAAGCAGGAAAGTGGCCCAACAAATTAATTTACCATCAAGATTTAATTACTTAACATGTGTTTCCTGGAGAACCTCTGAATAGGAAAATGCTTTCCCCATAGCTTTTCTGGCAAATGTTGTGTGGTTAGGGGCACATAGGTTACAGCTTCCTTTACCTAGTTCACGTATAGGCCTAGAAAGCGTTTTTTTTTTTTTTGTTTTTGTTTTTTGTTTTTTTTTGCTCCCCACTCCCCACAGAACACTTATGGGTTCCAGTCAGTTAGGAGAAAGATTGAGGATATATTCAAGTATAATACTGTACTAGTTGAAAGCAAAATTCACAAGTATCGAGGTTTTAATTTTAGACCAGGATTATCTGAAAAAAGAAGCCACCACTGGCATTTTTTTCCATGGTCAATCAAGGAATCAGGTCCAATGTAATATGCCATGTTTAGACTACCATGTGTATTCTCTGCGCTGTCTGGGGAATGAACAGAGGAAGAAGACCATAATTGTGTTGAAAATCAGTAAAGAAATAGACCTAGAATGGCAAAAAAAAAAAAGAGGCCAATCTGCTGTGTCAGATAATAGGAAAATATATATTAGATATTTGTCAGGTGAGAAAAATAGGAAAAAAGAAAGAGCCAGAGGTTACTACACAAATTTTATTAACCTTCTATAATCTAAGCAGTGTGTTTTTAGCAGTGCTTTTGCTTTTTCATTACATTCTTCAATTTGAAAAATAAAAAAATGCAGTGTGAAAAACTTTGAAATATAGGAAATAAAAAGAAAACCCCTCTTTTTATAATATCACCACCATCTAGAGATCACATAATTATCCAACTAAAATTTCTTCTACTTTTTATAATTAGAGGTTTTATATTTACTTTATTTATTTGGATTTCATTCTGGTGTCTGATATAAGTGGGAAACCTCGAGTGACAAAGTACTCACTATGAGGCATTGGTAGGACAGAGGGCTGTTGGAGGCCAGCTCCAGCCCTGACTGCTGGTTAACCGAAGGAGTTAGGAGAACAGAATCATGTGCCAGGATTTACGCTAAGTCCTTTCCATTACGTAATAAACCTTATATCAGCCCTGCAAGGTAGGTATTATCCTCATTTTAAAGATGAGGGCACTGAGGCTGAGAGATTTAAAGTGACCTATTAAGCTTGTATAGCTCTGTGAGCAGCATTCCAGGTGTGAGCCTGTTTTGAGGTCTTCGTTACAATACAAAAGAACAGACTACAGATTCCACAAAACACATGGAGCCTTGAAGACACTGAACATAAGTTTTAAAAAACTACATCTATTTTTCATAGCTGTTTCTACATAGTGATTTAATTCTCAGGAGAAACCACAGAAGCCAATTCAATTGTTCTATGAGCAATTTAATAAATAGTAAAATGATTGGTAATAGAATATTTTTTGTTGATATCTTGGTAGTCTTATTTGAAAGTGTGTATTTGACTAAGAGAACTATTTAATGTCCTTCTTATGATAGATTTTTATATTAGCCTGTGACCAGGGCATCTGGCCTGCAGTACTAATATATCTCTCTTTAATACTGTTTTTTTCACAATTTTTACATTATTATTAAAAAAAAGGTCCCAAGTGAGTCTCTTAATTTTTTAAATTATTCCCTCAGAAACTAACTGCTCCTTTCAGAATTTTTTGTCTGAGACAAATGGCACTTTCTTGGGAGGCATTATGAATTTGAGTTAACAATTTTCAAATATGAGTCCTGCGTATTATCATTTTAAAAAACAAAAATATTCTCATAGACTCCCATTGATGGAAATTTTCACTTTAATATTATATAGACATGAGCAAGATTAGTCTAGTAATAAGCTACATATGCTTATAGCTCCTACATAACTATAAATTCAAATTTATAAATTAGTTAAAAATTATAAAACTAATAAAATTCCAGTTAACAATTTAATGATAGGTGATTTTGTCTTAGAGAAAGTGCAGAGATCCATGGATATTTGCACGTAAAAGTAGAAACAGTGGTGTAAAGACTTTCAGTACCAGAATCAGCCCAACTTGGGTTTGGAGATCAGTTCCATGCTAATGAACTTGCGTGACTTCTCTGGGGTTCTCATCTTTGAAACTGTTTGAAAAATGTCTTTTCCATATAACTCTTTTCCACACTGAATTTAATCACATGCTCCATGGTAAGCTTAATAATTGTTTAAGGAAGATGAGAGAATATTCTTCTCTCTTCTTTTCTATGTGGGGGCTTCCAGTATAAGAATTCTCTTAGTTTGTCTGTCCTGTATTCTCTCCTTACCAAGGAAAGAACAATAAGATTTGATTTGCAAAACTGGGAAAGGTCTCAGACTCTCTTAGGTTCGATATTATTTCTTATTTGCTTGCTTTTCCCCGATAAACCTACCTGGGATAAATGTGTGCCTTATAGAGATATAGATGTAGAAGCTATTTCTCTCTGTCCCTCATCACTGAAGCTTGATGTGCTTGAGGCAAATGAGTGGAGGGAGGCAGTGATTTGAGAAGAGACGGCTCCACAAAGCCAAGCTCCCTCACGAGTGGGTTGTTCCAAGTCCCAACACGATGGATGCTGAGATCTGAGGAAGTCCAGTAGGAGGGCCAGGGAGAACCACTTCTTCAGTGCAGATTTATCAGTGATAAAGCTGAAATATTTTTTTCCGTTTGTTTGACTCTTGTGTCTCTTTCAACTCTTTCTGAATTTGGTAGTGGGGAGGATGATTGTGATAATCACTCCCAAACTCTTAGGCATTCCTCTTCTATTTTTTATGCCAAAACATGTTTATGGCTCGCATTTGCCCATAGGAGTTATCTGTATTCCCCTTTGTGCTTTCAAACTTAATATGTTCTCTACAATCCACTGGGAATGTCGCTGCCAGAATGTAAGTTTCATGAAAGCAGGAACTGAGTAGAACAAGCCCACAGTTTATATATCCCCAGCACCCTAGTACAGTACCTGGCACATAGTAGGTGCTCAATAAATCTTTGAATTAAAGGAATGAAAGTATTAAGTACACATTTATTTATATGGCACTTAAAATTCTCCGTTCTGTGATTCTAATGACCTTTCTAGGCCCCTTTCCTTCCACTCACTGATTTTCTATCAAGATGCAATCTAAGATATAAAACTCATTGAGTTTTAAAATAATTGTTCAAATAATGCTTCATTTACTTTAGGCTCTTTTTTTTTTTTAAATAATCCTTTAGAAATAATTCTCTTCTCGGCATCCTGGATGTTATAGAACCTTCAGATAACTGCGTGTCTGTGATTATGTGTTGTGATATTTTCCCATGCTCTGGAATGTTCTCCATTGTAACATGAAGTGCAAAAATGTTCCCTGTGGACTTCCATATTTCTTTGAAGAAGAAATTTGAAAAGCCTTACTGATGATACATCTTTTTCTTGCTTTTTGTACTCATGTGGACTACAAAATAAAACTTTCTAGTTAAATAATTTGAACCACATTTAAAATAATTTTAAACTGATGCTAAAGTAGATGCAATAGTACTGTTAAAAAGTCTCCAGTGTTATGATTTCATTTTGTCAATTATTGAAGTTACCGTTGTGAAGATAATTATACTTAGTGTAGTTCAGATTTTATGATTAGAAAAGTACTACCTGTGCAACACTTATAATTAGAGACATATACAATATAGCTATTGTGTGCATTTGCATTGTGAACACATGTCTATGAATAATGGAGATATTTTAGCTATGTGTCTCCATTTTTTTCTTTTGGCTATTAAGCTCTTTGATTTAGGTTTATTTCCATTTAAAGGTTTTCTGTATTACTTTGATCAGTTACATTTTGCTGAAATACTGAAATTTGTGTAATAGCTCATTTGACATGACATAATATTTAAGGTTGGCTTTGTCTATGAAAACTAGCATACATGATGACAATATCTGTAATCATGTTAAAAATAGAAGTCAGCTTTAAATGCAGCAGTTGTCTAGACACTGACTTTATTTATACCTGGAAACAATGAATAAAGAAATAAATATTTTTGCACGTTTTACCTCCTCCCACCTTATAGCTTAATGGTAACTGATCTTAACACATCTGGACTCTTCCATTATTCTTATAAAATAGTCTTTGTTGGCATCTTGATTTGTTATTCTTATATTTTACTGGAAGTGATGATTTCTTCTCTTTCTGAAAGTTCCTTTTCCATATTTAAGAAATTTTCTTTTTCAGACCGAACATCCTTAATCTTAATAGTTTTTTTTGTTATCTTAGCAAACATTTGAAGAATGGCAACATATTTAGAGAGCTGGTTTATATTTCTTCAAATCAATTAATGCTTCCTTTTGATAATTTGTTTTTATGAAGAAAAAACACCCATAGACATACTCCATGTCCATACACACACATATGCACTTAAATGCCAAATTGCATTAGCCATTGAAAGCTCTTCTAATGGCTCAGCTATCTTCCATTTTTGCCAAGGGAAATGGCATCATTTTGTATTTAGACAATGCTAAATACTAAACAGAATTTAATTATTGCTTTTCTAATATCAACTCCCTCTTTCCTCCTGTGTTGTCTTGTGACAATGAGCACATTGTCATAAATGACCCTTTCTCTATCTTTCAGTCATGTAGACACACATCTTCTTTCTAGGAGGAATTTACTTCTGTATTCAGGAAGGTAGGAGCCCTGAGGCAGATGGGGGCAGTGAAAAATAGGTTATGGTACAAGTCTCCCAATTTTACTAATTTCTCTGTGGATCTGTTTTTCGGGAATGGTCAATACAAGTGACTTTGTTATGTGAATCCAAGCTTTTTCACATGTGAGTCTCTGAACTCCCCTTTCTCTGCCTTATAGAAAATCAAATGCAGAGAGAGAAAAAACAAAAGGAAAGGGCTGAAAAACTTTAAAAAATTAAAATGGAAAGAAATGGACAAAATGGAAAGAAAGCATATTTAATTTTGTCATTCAGCTGATGATAGCATTTCAGGCTTTGAATACTCCTTAAAGATCATTTATTCTGACCTTTCTTTCAGTGCTTGAATCCCATTTACCATATCTCTTCCCAGTGGCTCCTTAATCTTGGATCATTTAATATATATGCCCAGTTGTTTTAGGTTTTCAACCAGTTAGTGCAATTCAAGGGATAGGTAGACCATTGGCCTTGAATTTGAAAGACTTGAAATCCTATCCTCATAGAAGAGAGAATAGTTAGAATAGTCAGCAGGACATCTGCATTCTAGTTCCTGCACCAACCGCCAGTTACCAGCTGAATGAATCAGCCAAAGCAAGTGGCTTCATTACATCATTACTCAGTTTCTTCACCTTTAGAATGATGTGAGAACCTACATCACCTTTAGAATGATGTGATTAAATAAGACTGAGGATAAAATTCCTTGCAAAACAGAAAACATATGGCAACATTATCATAGAGTATGCTCATTCAGGAAACAGACATAATAGGCAGGTGGAAATTCTTGATAATAACATTAATTTACAACCTACAACCCCTATGTGGGTCAGAGAAATAATTGATCAAAGAGAAACTAAATATTTCACCTAAATATGTTGATTTTAAATTGAGTGAATATAATCACATAGCAATTGATAAAGTATGATTTTTTGTATGAGTTTGTGCCTCAAAACACTTAATCAGTATTATGGGATGAGAGAAAAAGCAGGAAGGCATGAGCCGCCCTGGAAGGGAAGTGGTGCTGATTTGATGATTCACAGAATAAGGTAGGTGGAGTGGTATTTAAAGATCAACTATTATTTTAACCCTTTGTTATCCCTGAGAATAAAGTCAGACCCACAATAATGCTGTACTTCCTCACGTCAGACCTAGTTAGTGTTAGGTGCAGGACTAGAATTCAGGTCTTCTCACGGCCAGGTCCTGTGCTCTCTTTATAGTACTAGAAGTGGTGAATAAGTGGCAATGGTGCATTGTCATTCTCTTCACTACTGTACCTCATGGACACCGCTGTGAATCAGTCTCATTTGCTCAAAGCTTGGACACACTTGGCAAGAATGAACAATGATGCAACCCAGGAAGCTACAGCCAGTTGATTAGAGCTGGCGAGTAACCCCTATCCTATACTGCAGAATTTCTGTAGACATTGCTAGCAACATGTCACCAGTAGGCAAGACCAGCTACACTTATTTACAGTAGCTTAGTCTAGATGTGGCCAATGCCAGGTCACTAAGGGAATGCTTTTTAGTGAGAAATCATGCAGTTAGTTGGTTTAGTAGCTACAGAAAATTGTATTTCTGGCCACCCACATTATGCGGGAGTCCTGAAATTGACATAGGCATTTGGACAAAGATTTGCAGCAATCAGCACTGCTCACATGGGCTCCATTCCATCCTGGATTTCCTGAGAGTTATTATAGAGCATGAGAATCTGGCCCATTAGGCAATAACACATGGAATTAAGACATCACTATAAAGAGTAGTATCGGGGATGGAGGGCGTCATGAATCATACCTTATAGGACTGACTGCACAAAAGAAGCCTTTTAAGGGGAATCTTGGCTGAAGAGGTTGTGGGTTATCACAGGAATCTTGTGTGTAGGGCTGAGAAGCCTCACCCTGGCCATATCCCCACAGAGCATTTGTAGGGTTTTCCTCCCATCTGTGTGTCAATCTGATGCCAGAGCCCGTTATGCTCCTGGGGACAACAAGTGGGGAGCAGATGGGGATTCCAAAACTAGTACTTCACTTCCCTCCACACCCCGCCCCTCATCTGTCTGGAAACTACACAATTATTTCAAAGGCAAATCCCTCCTACCAATACATCCAGTTTGGTATTAGACTCATTTCCTCTCTCAAGTGGGGACAGAAGAATTCCTCATTAATCTTTATGTTGCTCAGAAGTAATCGAAACGCTCTAACTCCTCAAAACCAATTTAATTTACATTACCACTTCGTATTCCTGTTACTCCCTTATTATAAGTTTTATAAGGTATAATTTGCATATAGTGAAATGCACTGACCTTGAGAGCAGAGTTCTGTGAGTTTTTACAAATGTGTACATACAACCAACATACCTATCAAGATATAGAGCATTTATATACCCTGAATAAGTTTCGAGGCCCCACCCTCGTCAATCTCCTCTCCACTAGAAATAAACACTTTTTAAAATTTTCTATCATCATAAATTCATATTGTTTTAGATATTCATATATATATATGAATATCTAAAGAGTATATATATATATATATATATATATATATATGCTCTTAGTCTCTGTAATTTACATTGCATAGTTTTGTCTATATATACAAGACAATTTTTCTCCATATCTGAGCTGCCATTAAGACTCATCAGTAAATTTTTCATTCCAGGTATTTTGTTTTTAGGTTATGAATTTCTATTTGATTTTTTATACTTTTCATTTATTTGCTAAGATTCTCTACCTCTACTCATTATGTCCATCTTTTCCTTTTTATCTTGGAGTATATTTATAATAGTATTTTAAATTTTGCCTATTAATTACAACCTCTGGGGTAAGTCAGTATTGATTGACTTTTCCCCCTCTAAATTATGACAATTTTTCTGATTTCTTGTAATGTCTCATTTTTTAATCATTATATGAGAGGCATCATAATTATTTCATTACTGGGAGTCTGGACTTTGTTTTAGTGAGTTTGAATTTTATCTTGGCATGTAGTTAGTTTGCTGACAAATTGCTTTTATCCTGCCAATGCTTCTTTTTCAGCTTTATTGGGGAAAGGCTACAGTAGCTCTTTCTATAAGGCCAGAATGACCCCCATTTTAAAGTGCTTTTCTGGAATTCAACTTAACACCAGGAATGTCCAGCAAAGTGTCTCCAGCTCTGACTATTGGACTCCAGTACTTTCTAGCATGTGCAGCTTTGTGACTATTCAGCTCATCACCTCTTCCCCTAGTAGCTGTGTGCGTGTGCATACATATATCAAAAAAATATTCATATTATACATATAAAATGGGTGTTATTTTGATGTACAAATTGTAGGTGTAAGGGTCATTCTCTGTTGATTTATTAAAAGATGAGCATACGTAGCACTTGGTTGCCTCTTTTGGAATTCAAAAGTTTCTATGGTCTGAATCATTATTTTTGTCTCTACATGGGAAAACATTCCAAAAATATACTAGAAGAAAAATGTGAAATTCTCTGAAATGAAGGTTGATCAGTCTAGCGAAGGGAAGGCTTTAAATAAATAATTATTTTCATTCCTAGCATAGGAAACACGTTTGCCATATAATAGCATCATTTCTCAAGTATAATGACTGGCTTCGTTTGTTGCCACTCAAAAACAAACTTTAATACGTGACATTAACCTTGTAAAGGACAAATGAGCAATGCTATTTTTGATGTCATTTCTCCCTTTACCGTTGTCAAAAAGGAAAGTCCCATGAGTTTCCTCTTTCCACTCCAGAATCTCACATGCATTTATTATTAAATATAGCATGATGAAAAATCGAGCAGGTTTGGAGGACTGCAAATCATGTATACCATGTATCAAGCTCAAAGTTTGGTCTTCTGTACTCAGAAATGTAGCCATTTTGTTCTTCTGTACTTATTTTGAATAGAATATTATTTTCATTTTTATTTGCTACAATTGTTTATATTAATGATAATAACTAATATATGAATGGTGGTTGGCTACTCTTTTACGTCTATTGGCTCCTTACACCTGTGAGATAAGCAGATCAGATAAGGGGGATAGCTCAAAGAGATCAGACATACCTTGAGTTCAATCCTGGCAAACTCACTTATAATTTATATGGCTTTTGGTAGATTAGTTAACTCTCTGTGCCTGTTTCCTATGTGTCAAATGAGGGTGAT
>NW_011888840.1:1759741-1774270 GCF_000151845.1 Pteropus vampyrus | reverse complement strand
TGTTTATATTTTATCTCTCTATTCCTAAATCCTATGCTAGGTCTAATAACTGAAAAAATTTGAGGTTGCTTCTTCTAGTGGGTGTTTGAATTTATTAGGATACAGTTTTGTATTAGAGAATGTGTATACATGTGTGTGTGTGTGTGTGTGTTGAAAAAATATATAAAAAAAGGTATTATTTGATGTTGGCCAAGCTAAGAGAATGACTATCATGATGTTCTGCCAGTTTTTAGTATGTTGGCATCTGAATTTCTTTCCAGTCCAGGAGTAACTCATAGTAATCTTAGTGGAAGATAAAGCTCACCTCTAACTACAGAAGCTGAAAATTGCAAATGCCAGTTTCCTCCAGGCTTTCTTACAGCTAGGACAAGTGACCTAGTCTCCAACAATGAAATGAACTACCCCTGGATTTTTAACTGGAAGCTGGTATAGGTGGAGAATCTTCCAGTCAACGATGGTGATCATTTTCCAAGGGAAACAGCTGCATAAATGCCAATGGTGGCATTTCTCCTGTATTTTATTTATGATTCCTATATCCCCTAAACTACACAAGACACTGTCTAGTAATAGTAAAAGCTCAATATATGGCCATTAAATTGAATTGTATTGTTACTAGCTATCTTCCATCAGCTAAAAATCATGATGTTTTAGGCCTAAAAGAGATTATGGAATTCACATGACTCAAAATTTTAGAGCAGGAAGAGCTCATAGAGGTCTTCTATTCACTGATGTTTAGCTAAAATCCCATTGTAGTTTTCCTGAATAAAAATCTCTAGAGAAAAGTTCTGTTTGTCAGGGTCGGGTTAAGAAAACAGAATCCAATTTAAAAATGTTTCAGATAGAACAAACTTGATGAAGAAATATATGAAAAATCAAACAGGACAAAGTGAGGCACCCAGAGATGAGTTGGCAAGAGCAGGAGGTCACTACTTGCCTCTAAGGAAAAAGGGCCAAATAGGAGGAGGTGATAATAACAGCATCCAGAGGCTAGAAGGTAGTTAGCCCCTTGACAAAGGTTTTTCTATGGGAACTGGGATCAAAGCATCCAAAGCTGTTCAGCAGTATCTGGACCAAGGAGTCAACATAGCTACTTCCAGAGATGCTAACCAGACACGTTCATGGGATGTAGGTAAAATGTGATTTTCCGTGTCTACTCCTCTCTTTAGATGGGTCCCGATGCCTAAACTTTAAATCAAACATTAGGATACCATTTCCTATGTTCCCACCTGTGTTTTTCAATCCAATTCTAAGAGCAATAAATCTGCAAGGGCGGGGGTTTGAGGGGTGGATACCATGGCATCTCCCTTCTTCGTATCCAGCAATCTCTTACCAGTGTTTCCCACTGGCAAAACCTAACCAGAAGTCAGCTGTCAAGGAAGCCTGGGAAATGTAGCCTATAGTGGTCAACCCCAGAATAAAGAAATGACAAAAAATAGAACTGAGAGCAGAATCGAAGAGCAAAACAGGAAGCGAGGCAGAAAAGTCACTAAGGAAAGAATGGGGATGAAGAGAAGGTTGTGGCTCAGTGGGTATGCAAGAATACATGGTTCCTCCGAATTCAATGCATGTAAGCTAATGGCAGCATGACACATTTCAGACCCACAGCTCGATGTTCCTACATGAGTCTTATTCTGACTGAGATGAGTTCAACACTGGGATAGAGTTGAACCTGTTGGCAAAAGATGGTATTGAATCCTGTGGGGAGTCTGGGAAGACAGGGCTGACATCTAACTCCTGGTTATTATCTATCAAGTGGACTTGAGAAGTAATCTGATCCATATGGTCTTTAGCTTCTGGATTTGTGTTTTCTGATTTGGTTTCTAAGCTCATTGATTCACAGAACCTCCAGACTATGTATGTTTTTCTTTCCTGGTGTGAGCACATCAAGCAGTCCCACAGAACACCACTGCCTATGATCTGACAGGATGACAAAGTCAGTAGTGTTCCTTCATGATTGTCATAACTAGTGGAAACTCCTAAAGAAGGCTATTTGTGTGTGTGTGTGTGTGTGTGTGTAATTATGTTTCTACTTTTAAGATTATGAAAATAATTCATGCCAATTGATAATTTTGAGATAATATCAAACTGTTTAATGTAAAAATATGAAAGTCTACGATTTCTTTTTTCTTTTCTTTTCTTTCTTTCTTTCTTTTCTTTTTTTCTTTTTTTTTACTATTTCTTCTCTTCAATTCTACTCTCTATGGTAAAAAAATTTAGATACTTCAGGTTCCATAAGATTCTGAATGAGGAAGAACTACTTGTTAAGCCCCCACTGACAAGGATTTCTTTTCCTTAAGGAAAGAGTCATTCTGACCTCAGGCTCTGTGTTATCTTGCAAAGTTCGGGTCTCAGATTTTGACAGGTGACCTTTGAATGGGTTAAATAATGGATGTGTTATTTAGGAGAAAATGCTGGTAATTATTCTTATGTTTTCTTCCTTACATTATGCCAAATATCTGGATATTTGAAGAGCTGTGGAAATGAATTTTATCTTAATAACTTTCACAAGAATTTCCCTTCAGCAGAATTCTTATGTTACTGTTGCAATGAATTTGAAGACCTTAACTTTTCAATTATTTAAATGGTTGGATAAAGGTATACATAGGAAAAAAGAAATCTATTTGAGATAAAAAAAAAATGGGAGAGTGAATTTTCAAAACATGTAGATGATTGATGTCAATTAGGCAAAGTCCCCAATGGTTCACCACACTCTGAATATTTCCCTAAATAGTTTGACATCACACAGATCTTCTTGTAGCCCTTCCTGGGCACAGATGGTTGGATTGTCTGATCACCTCTCAAGGACCCCTTTGTGGTTGAGAGTCCAATAATTTTTTTTTGGGGGGGTCATTTTATCAGATCCATTTTAGAGGAGACTACTGCTTTGCTTCCCCATATTAGGCACAAGAATACTTTTTGACCAAATAGCTCTTGGTATTGAATTAAAAAAAAATCTGATCATAAGTCTATTCAGCTGCCCGAGTCACAAAGTGATTGGCCACTTGGATTTTAAGTTTTAATTCTTCAAAGAGGGGAAATTGTTCCCTGGGGATGTTTTCCATGTCATGAACATATATTCGACAAGTGTTTATGATCTGACATTTTCAGCTCCCTTCATTCCATTTCTTTAGTTCTCTAATATTTTAAAATAAAAACATTTCACCTTTAGACAATAGCTAGTGTGTGAGGTGGCAGGTGATTCTAGCTTACTTAGTGACTTGAAATCAGCTGCCACACTTGTGGTGGGCATGCGGGTAGATTAACCCATTTGTTGTGGTTGCTAGATCTAGATGAGAGTCATTCACAAGAGCAAGGTAGAAGTTTTCTCTGTTGGACAATGAAAATTCAGGGCTTGGATGGAAGAATATATAAATAATGTATGGCTCTCCCAGACAGAAACACTGCATATGGATTAGTAACATACTGTAGGTGATCATGGAGACTTTGTTTGCTTTTTTTGTTTTAGGTTTTGGAGAACGAGATGGTTAAAGCAGTAAATAAATGCTAATAAACATTCTTTATTATCGAATCAACTGAGAGTGAAAATATGCTAACTTGACAGTAGGAATGACGCAAAGATGTTCTGAGGTTTTGTTGTCCGTAGGGCTTGGAACAGAGCTGCAGGGGTTACCAGGGATCTGTGCACAGAGACACACAATGTTGGGAAGTACTGAACACATACATTTTAAAATTTCTTGGGACTAGTATCCCCAAGACTTCTGATTAAGGAGCTTCCTGGTGCTTTAAACATGAGAAAACTCTAGGCAATCACTGATCTTGCAATCTAACCATAATACTTGATGGCAAGACACCCTGTGGACACACATGAAACATGCACATTGTCAGAATTACATTTTACACATTTCTCCATTTTATAGCATCTTTTAATGTACTAATTCTGAAAATTATTATAATACTATAATACTTAAAGGTATTGTTTTTTGAGACAGCAGAACAATTATAAATCTTACCTCTACCACACACTAGTAATGTGACTTGCAATATGGGAGTGGAAATAACCATCTAAATGGATATAGTAAAAATTAAATTAAACAGTGGGGTTAGACTTTATACAGTACCTAGCCTATAGTAAATGCTCAATAAGTGATGGCTACTTAAAAATTATTTTTATAACTTAAGTTTTTGTTATCTGAATTCCCCCAAGTATCTCACTTGTGAACTAAGAATAATAATGGCTTTGTATACACAGAGTGTGACCACTGGTTATTTGTTCAACTTTTTCTATACTGTATTTTATTTCTTATTTTTTAGTAACTTGATGAATATAGGCCTTATCTGCACAAGTAGCTTAAAATATCAAGTTGGGAAGGGAAAATGTCTTATGTGTTTCCGTTATTCTCTAGCCATTTAACACAGTGTTAGGCATGTGGTAGACACGCAAACTGCCACTGGTTTGATGGTGGACATGCGTACACCCCTCACATTTTTCCTCTGTCCCACAATAGCTACCAGTATCACCTCTAGTTTTTGGTTTTAACATTAAAGGAGAAAGTTAAGAACTTGTGGGTGTTAGGACACGTAAATGAATTATCCACAATCAAAATTGCAAGAGTGCTCTAGGTGACAAACAGTTGTTGCCATGCGCAAAATGTGCAAACATTGACTTGAAATGTGAAAGTGGTTTTGTCTATTTGGTGCCAGTTCATCGTTTTGACTGTTGACTGTTTTACAATGTATAACCTAGTTGATTTTCCATTGTGCATCAGGTGAGCATGCCAGGAAGTTAATATATTTATTTATGCTCTTTCATCTCTGGTCATATATTTCCTGATCAGACTGGGCACAAAGATGTATGGGTCCTATGACTTCCAGCCATCAGGGAGTTAACAGAGGCTTAGATGACCCATTAATAATCAAGAGACAAGCTAGTTTATTTATTTTTTTAATTTTTTAAAAAATTTATTTTATTAATTTCAAGTATAGAGTACATTGGTTAGATATTTATGTAGTTTGTAAAATGATTCCCCTAATTAATCTTTCTCTCCCCTCGTTCTCCACCTAGCCATTACATTAATGCTAACTGCATTCCCTATGCAGTGCTCCCCATTCCCGTAAGCATCTGTCAACTACTAATTTGTACTTCTTTAACTCTTCATCTCATTCTCCTAGTCTCCCTAAACCTCCCTGGCCATCACCAGATTGTCCTTTACATTTGAGTCTGTTTTTGATTACTTTGTTCTTTTTGTTCCTTAGAGTCCACATATAAGTGAAATCATATGGTATTTATCTTTCCCAGTCTGATTTATTTCACTCAGCACCATAACCTCTAGGCCCATCCATGTCATTGCAAATGGTAGGATTTCATTTTATTAATGGCTGAGTAATATTCCATTGTATATATGAACCATAATTTCTTTATCCAATCATCTGTTGATGGGCATTTATGTTGCTTTCATATCTTGGCTATTGTAAATTGTGCTGTTATTTGCCAATGACATGATACTATATATAAAGAACCCTGAAGATTTCACCAAAAAAACTGTTAGATCTGATCAATGAATTCAGTAAAGTAGCAGGATACAAAATTAATATTCAGAAGTCAGTGGCATTTTTATACACCAATGATAAACTTTTGGACAGAGAAATTAAGAAAACAGTCCCATTTATAATTGCATTGATAACAATAAAATATGTGAGAATCGAATTAACCAAGGAGGTAAAAGACCTGTTCTCAGAAAATTATAAGTCATTGAAAAAAGACATTGAAGAAGATACAAATAAATGGAAGCGTATACCATGCTCGTGGGTAGGAAGAATCAACATCATTAAAATGGCCATACTACTCAAAGCAACCTATCAAAATACCAATGCAATTTTTCAGGGAGTTAGAACAAATAATCCTAAAATTTATATGTAACCATAAAATACCCCAAATAGCCATGGTAATCTTGAGAAAGAAGAAGAAAGTTGGAAGTATCATACTACCTGATATCAAACTAGAATACAAGGCTACAGTAATCAAAACAGCATGGTACTGGCATAAAAATGGATACATTGATCAAGGGAACAGAATAGAGGACCCAGAAATAAATTCATGCCTATATGTTCACTTAATATATGACAAAAGAGGCAAGATAGTCTCTTCAATAAATGCTGCTGGGAAAATTGGACATGCAAAAAAAAAAAAAAAGATACATGCAAAAAAAAAAAAAAAAAAGAAAGAAAGAAAAAAGGAAAGAAACTGGACCACTTTCTTACACCAAATACAAGAATAGACTCAAAATGGATTAAAGACCCCAAATCATAAAATTTCTAGAAGAGACAAACTAGTTTAAAAAGAAAAATCAAAATTTGATTTTGAAGAGAATCTGTTAAGTTGGCTGAAACTGTTTTGCATGTAGTATAAATGTGATCCATTCTTTGTAAAACTTAAACTCTTCTGATAATCATGCCAAAAATGGCCCTAGTGATCTTAATGACAGGTCATTTCATGGCCTAGAGGTCATACTTTGACTTTGCTTAAGACTTTAGTGAACAAATCTATTTTGGTTTGTAAGCTCACTCCATTTTTCTTCCTTCTGAGAATCTTATGTTATGATAATGTATACTTAAGTCTGTGAATAGACTGTACAATGATATAAAATTTTACCATTTTGGTTGGACATCGAAGAACATAAATCAAAATTTTGAGATCTATCTTGATTACTATCAGTTTAATAAAATAAAGAGATATTACAGAAAAGCTATTGCTTTTTTGGATGTGAAAAAATGTTGATGTCACTTAGGGAATAGAGAAATTCACTGAAGTTCATGTTAGTTCTGTGGGAAACTTGTACTGTAAATTGAAAGTAGTTTAAAATAAATTATAGTTTGGCAGAAAGGAGATTTCTGGTGATCATATTGGCATTTGAAAAAGCAAAGGTTAAGATGAGAATTTATTGCCTAATGTAGAAAAGAAGGGAACATCATACTGAATTGATGGAAGAGAGAGAAAGTGCCTGTATTTCTCAACATTAAGTCATTATATTCAGAATTAGAACTTGATCCAGTTTGTGGGAATGTAATAAGCAGGAAAATTATCTCACAAAGAGAAAGAGCAGGGGGGAGGGGCAGAGACAAAGGGATAGATTGAGACATAGAAACAGATACAGAGATAAGTAGTCAGAAATAAGCAGACATAGAGACAGAGGTAGAATAAGAAATAACAATATAATATAGGTATGAAGGAAAATACAGAGATTGCACTGAGAGGCCAGGACTCCCCCAAAACATCCTGGTAAAAATCCACAAGAGATTTTTCCAGTTTCGTAAAATCATATAGTTCCTCAAGCCAGAAGGTTGACTACTAGGACATACGTCTCCTTTTGACAACGTACATATATGACACACCACACGTTTCTTCAATGTGTATGTAAATGCATTTTAAAACCTGATGTTATATGGGTTTTTACAGATGTGAGTTTTGGTGAGATCCGATGTGCTCTGTAGTTTTGTAAGAAAGCCTCTAAAATGTTTTGCACATGTTAACTTCAAGACGTGACTGATCTCCTTTCTTCTCGGGCATGTTCTGTACTTCCTTCGTCACTCTTATCCTCAGTTTCCCATCAAGGTTAGGGACGCATTCGTTTTCCTCTCTGAATCTCTAAGATGAGTATGCTCTGTGCCCCCAGCCTTGGTCTCTTTTTCATGAAATTATAAAATATCATGAAGAATAATACTTTGTGCTTTAAAAAACATAACATCTCATGTATATCACTGTTCTCTTATTTATCTGTGTTGGTTAGTACTTAGATTCAGATACGCAAGGACTATCACGTATTTTTATTGTGTTGGCTAAATCTTATTTTCCATAGACTCTTTCCTCCTTTTAGCCATTACTCTTCAAAATTTGCTCAGCACATGGTTGCTCAGCTAGCGATGGCATCATCTTCGTCTCCCTTACAGTGAGGCAGGCTGCGCAAGTAAGTTCAGGCCAACTGGAATATGAGCAGAAGTAATGCATGCAACTACCTGGTCAGGTCCTCAAAGACAAAACATCCGTGCTGGTGTCCTTAAATTCCTACTACTGTGTTCTTGTGTTCTGATCTGGGCATTAAGAGAAAGGTAACATTAACAATTAACTTATAATCAAATACTCACACTTTAATACATACCGTTAGATCACTCATTTCCTTGGCTGACAACACAGGAAGTCCTAATCCCTGTAAAGTCACTCACTTAAGATCTTGATGCTCTGCCCTCTCATTACTGCCCACTCTCTAAGAAAGTCTCTTTAGTTTAAAGGGGGAAAAAACTTAAGTCTCAAGTTCAGAGTGAGACATGGAAGGAGGGATTATTTTCTTTCACATAGCCTAACCAGCAGAGAATCATCAGTTAAGAACTCTCTCAGACCAAACAGAAATTGAGCAGTGTTGATTGGCAGATGTGATTAATGTGAATGAGAGTCGGAGGAAAGGCGTGCCCTTGGGGAACAATTCCTACTGAGGGATGAGGATAGATATAAAACTTAACTTCCTCTTGACCTGAAAAACAACAAATAAAGAACGGTCAGCATCCAAAATCTTTAAAGAAATTATTACTTTAATATTGAAACAAAGTCTATACTCTGATTGTACTTTATCAAAAGAATTTCAGGTTCAACTAAAATTGATTGTGACTCCTCTCTCTGCCTCTGTGCTAGGTGCTTTTATGTATAAAATCATTTTGTAACTAGATGCAAAATTGGATTCTTCCAGTGGGGAGGAGGGAATCCATTGTAACTCCACTGTTCAAAATGCATTTGTGTTTCGATAGACAGAAACCATTTGTGTGACTCTCATTTTTCTACAACTTACAGAATTGTAAAATAGCTCCAAGGAAAGAAGACACAGGCAACCCAGAATGGCAGACTAGACAGGACACCCAGTGATTATTTTGTTCACTTCAAAGTCTTTCACAAGTTTTCCTGACAGCCTCCAGATTGATGAGGGCAGCACTAAAGCAGGGAACTTGAAGCATGGACGCTAAGTTGGAGAGAAAACAGAGGAACTAAGCAACTAGGAATCATTAAATGTTATGGCTTGAGCCTTTGACAGAGGGTGGAATTGAGATTCAGGCCAAGTTTAACTCAATTGTCATGTGGTTTACATTTTATGGTCCTTAGAACGGTAAATAGGAAATTGAGATGGAAACCCTAATTTTTCTCCTAGTACACTGAAAACTTCACCTCACAATACCATATCAAAACATTCTAAATAAGAGCTTCCCTTTTAATGGGGTAAATGATTGTTAGATGATACTGAAATAAAAATTTTCTGCTTAGAAAGCAGTGAAAACTGGAAAGCTGTGATGGTTTACAGGCACTCGTTTGAGTAGGTGAATACTGTGGGTTGAATTGTGTCCCCTCAAAAGAATATGTTCAAGTCCTAATTTCCAGTACCTGTGAATGTAACCTTATTTAGACATAGGGTCTTTGCAGATATAGTAAAGTTAAGATAAAGTCATACTGGATTGGGGTAGGCCCTAACATGAGAGAAAGGGAAAAGAGATTTGGACATAAAGATACAGAGTCAGACACACACAGAGGGAAGATGGCCATGTAAGCATAGAGACAGAAGTTGAAGTCATGCAGCTACAAGCTAAAAATGCCAAGGAGTCAGCAACCAGCAGGAGCTAGGGAGGTGGGGAAGGATTCTTCTCTAGAGCCTCCAGAGAGCTTAGCCCTCTCTGCACTTGATTTTGAACATCTAGCTTCCAGAACCGAGATAATTAATTTAAACTACATTGTTTGTAGTATCTTGTTATAGGCCACTTTGGAAACTAATGTAGTAGAAAAGGTGACATCCTTCCTTTCTTTTAAAAAAAATCACTTAGAAAAGCTTAGAGTGACACATACAACCCAGAAAAGATAAACCAATTGAAAATAAGTGATAAGAATGACACACACCAAAACAAAACAAAAAATCCAGAAAGATGGCTTTAGGTATAAGTACGATATCATCACTTTCTTCCTCCTTCCCTCCTACCCTCCCTTCCAGATGAGAAACCTATAACATAAAATCCAAGAAGAAATAGTCCCTGACAACAATGAGAATGGAGTTGCATGACTATTTTGATGAATTGACACTGATTACACAATAGTGAAAAAAATTGAGGGGAAAAAAAGCTCCTGGGATGACCCACTTCAAAATTTCCTATTTTCTTTGCGAACTATATATTGATTCGAAAAGTATGATTAAGACATAATAGTCTATTTTAAATTTTCTTTCAGATTCTGTATGTGTACTAACTATTTTGTAGCATGGGCTATCCTGTTGATGTCAGGGCTGGTTTTCACATAAATTGACTTGTATGCTTGTTAGTTTGATGTCTGTGTCCCCCACTGGGGCTATAGGCTCTGTGAGGAACCCATATCTTTTTAGGTCATATCTGAATCTCCCAGGACCTAGAGTAGATCTTGATGAATAGTAGACATGCCAATGATTAAGTTAATAATAGGAAATAAATAAGCTCATTAATCTTTTCTTTTGTAACTGGTAAAGCTGGAGATTCATATAGTGTCCTGTTGAATGTACTAACCTAATTGGTTTGTGGCTTCCATCGCATGGCAGGCAGGATCCTTATTGGCGTAGCCTCTTCTCATGTTTCTGTGTCAACCTAGGTTTTGTTTTCATTTAGTTTTCCCTTAATAAGTGCCACATTCATGTGGTATTTGTGATTGAAAACCATATGTAAATATATATTTTATTTTTTTTATTGTGGAGTAATTTAAGATTTCAGAAAAGTTGTGAAGATATTACAAAGATCCCAAAAGGTCCCATGTACCTTTCAGCCATCTTAAATGACCATAACTGTTCCAAATAAAAAGTTAACAATGATACAAAACTGTTAACTAAAATACAGACTTTATTTGGGTTTTACTAGTCTTTTGACTGATATCTTTTTTTTTCTGTTCCAGGATACAATCCAAGCTAACACATTGCATTAAATAAATATTGTGATATTTACTATAGTATATATAACATATATAAGATTGTATACTATACAAATTATAATATATTTGCTACATAATTTTTGATAGAAGCTTCTTTAATGACCATTTTTTTTTTTTTAGGTAGCAAGATAGAATCCTAAATCTTTCCAAGAAGCACAGAAATACCAAATCCATCAATTCTAGTTCCAGCTCATTAGATCTGAGCAGAATAGAATCCATGATGGTTATCCATGTTCCTGCAAGGAGAATATCTTGAGTATAAACCAAAGCATTTCAAACATTTGATAGTAAATATTTTGAGGGGCATATAAGCAGTGGTAGAGCAATCAGTTCACCTGTTAGGAATGTCGCATTGTAGTTGGGTTCCCACATTAGGAATTGTCAAACCAGGTAACTGCTCAGGTTCCTTCAGACTTAGATACTCCTTGGTTCATTGTTTTTCTCAGAGCTCATACATCACAGGTTTCAGACCACCTGTTTGCATATTGGGCAGTTTAACTTCAGAGTTAGGGGTAGTCAATCAGGTTTTATCTTACTGTAACCTAACAATATGAAAAACAAACAGTATTTATGATTTCTCTTGAAAAACCAGAAGTTTTGGCAAAACACGTAAGACATCATTGGCTGGAGGTGAGCAGCATCTGTCCCTTTAGATGGAGCATTAACTTTCCTGGTTACCACTGTCATCACATTTCCCTAATATCTTATAATTTATTCTCTAACTGATCTGTTTCAGATAGCTTAGTACGTTGTGTGGATTTGTGTCTCAATTAATCCTCTGTAGTCCTCATAAAATCCCAATAAAGAACTTCTTCAATTAGTTTAACATAAGAAAAGATCGTGGTTGACAATTTTAATGCAGTTTCTAGTTCTCAGAGTGGAGAGATGAGGAAACACAACAAATGTTACTTGAATGTGGTCTATTGCCTCTGGGAAGAGGGAACTTGGACTAGTAGGGGCTCAATGTATGTTTTCCCTGATTTGAGCTTTGTGTTTGTGGTGTCCACACAACCTCGTTATAGATTTATACTCTTACCTCCTACTCTATCTTTGAATTCTCTCCATTGAACATTCATGGTATCTAACTAACTAGTTCACATGTTTGCTGTTGATGAATAATAATAAAGACATGATTCTCTGAGGTTTTATTTAAAAAAGCCATAGCTTGGAAAACCTCAGAGAAGCTGAATTGATTTCTTGGGCAAATTACATAAAGAAGAGATTCCAAGAACACTTGCTCCTGGAGAAGTTTTATTTCTTCCAGATCATCTGGAACTCAAACAAAGTGAAACTAGAAATTTTATCCAGGTTTCAACAGAGCTTGATTGCTGTATTTAGCCATAAACCAGAACAATGAAGTATACAAAACTCATTTATGACCTATTTATTCACTGGTTCAAGCCATCTGTTTGATATTATGTGTCTGAATTTTGAGAAGGCAATAAAAGCCAAGCAAAATTGAGGAAATTAATTCACCTTAAGAAAATGACCTTGCCAAATTGTTCCAGAATAATATTTAGCTATGGGTAAATTACATTTCTTGTCCATAGTGGGCATATAGTCTCTGCTATTCAGTGTCCTTTGTCAAAAAATGGATAGGCTGGCATTGTCTGAAGTGATTCTGAGCTATAAGCATTTTAGATATTTTTAGCAGATTCTCAGCCTCTCAAAATTGATATTGAAATATAGCTGACTTGTCTCAGTGCAAGTCACTGGTTGGAGCCAAGATGTGGAAAACAAAACTATTATGTTTTGATTTAATGAAGGTACTTATTGTTCTCTAGGGATGTTCTCTGTTCTTTTGGAATCGAAACATTGCCTATTATCATGACTAATTATCATATCCTTCACAGGCCATATTCCTACCTTTAGACCACCTGGCAGTCCAGGGTTGAATCCTGCCTCTCTCTGGCTTTCTAACTAACAAAGGAGTAAGCTCTATCTCTTAGAGTTTCCAAATAAAATCAGAGCAGAGAGAGCTCGCCTTGATCCTGGGCTCACGTTGCTGTGTTATTGATGCTGAGCTATTTATTATTATGAAATTTATTTCCAGATTGCTTTCTACTTTTTTGTTGCTGTTGGTTGAATTTTGGATACCAATTCCAGGTTCTTCTTTGGATTTTTGCATTCTGCCCTTTCATCATATCATAAAATCACTCTCTTGAATTAATCTGGGTTCTGTGTCTTGAATCACTTTCCCTTCTTCCACCATTGTGTCTTTAGCTCTGCTTGTGTAGACAGACATTTTTAAGCTTAGCCTCTGATTTTCTCTGTTGATTGGCATTTCCTTATTCTTTGATTTGTTTTTTGATGATAAAGTTCAACTCTTTCTGGAGTTGGATGCCATATATGTCCAGGGGCTCAATTTAGAGATCTTGCCACTATTGCTACACACCACTCAGCGCTACCTACATGGAAAAATTTGGAGCTCTGTTGATGGACCCGGTGGTGTAGAATTGTGGGAAGATCCCACACCAGCGAATGAGAGTAAAAATTTGCCAGTAATTATAATTATCTATGTGACATTAGAAAGACTACTACATATCTTTCTGCCATGCCATTTATAAATTGAAGGAGAATGACAATCACCGATTTTCAAAGGGTTTTTTTTTCTTTTTAAGCTATGTTGTGCTTTCTTAAAGTGAAATCTTAAAGGAAAAGCAATAAAAAAATGTTTAAAGTGGCGCTGCTTTGCTCAAAATGGTGGTATGGGTTCAAAATCTTGCCCGCTTATCATAGCTATTATACCCCATGGCTGTTCCCTGGAGTGTGTCAGTGGATCTCCTTGGGGCCTATGTAGAATAAAATAAAAATCTAGGCTATCTGTAGATTTCATCCAATTCTATAAAACGTGTGATTCCAGGTAAAGCTCTTATTTCTCAGGAGCTTAAACAATAGAGGGGAAATCAGTCAGCCAACAGCAATTAAATAATGATTTGACTTTTTTTAAAACTGTGTTTATTGGTTGACTCTCCTGCCAACAAATTCTAGATTGGCATGTACTCTCTGCATAAACACAAGAAAAGATTACTGGCACTAACAAAAACACATTAATAGGTTGGGTAGACAAGTAAACAAGTAAATGTCAATAATTAAGTACGAATGGAACTTTTCTTGAAAGATGGAGATATTTTGCCATATGGCATATAATAATGAGATATTGGGGAAAGATATTTTTTAAAAAATATTAATAACAGCAACCATTTTTTACATGCATATATTTTTTAACTTACTAAGTCTTAACTAGAGCCCTCCAGAGTCCCCAGTCTCAACCTGTGTTCCATATTGCCTCTAATGGCTATAGGTAAACAATATGAGGCAGATTGTTCTTTTACTCAATAAAAGAATACATTTAGAATTTTATTAAATATCAGGCTTCTTTATGAGGACCTAAGCAATTAAGACATCTTTTTATGTTTGAACACAGACTCCTCTACTGCAAATACGTAAATGATGTTAAAAGTAAAGAGATGTTTATGAATCAGTCTAAAGGGGTGACGGGTATAGTTTTTAATCAGTCAAGAAAAGTCTTTCTAAAGGAAATAAAGTGAAATAAAGGATGACAGGACTGAAGACAAGAGAGAGAAGGAAGGAAG
>NW_011888840.1:1755588-1758271 GCF_000151845.1 Pteropus vampyrus | reverse complement strand
TTTCCAGATTGCTTTCTACTTTTTTGTTGCTGTTGGTTGAATTTTGGATACCAATTCCAGGTTCTTCTTTGGATTTTTGCATTCTGCCCTTTCATCATATCATAAAATCACTCTCTTGAATTAATCTGGGTTCTGTGTCTTGAATCACTTTCCCTTCTTCCACCATTGTGTCTTTAGCTCTGCTTGTGTAGACAGACATTTTTAAGCTTAGCCTCTGATTTTCTCTGTTGATTGGCATTTCCTTATTCTTTGATTTGTTTTTTGATGATAAAGTTCAACTCTTTCTGGAGTTGGATGCCATATATGTCCAGGGGCTCAATTTAGAGATCTTGCCACTATTGCTACACACCACTCAGCGCTACCTACATGGAAAAATTTGGAGCTCTGTTGATGGACCCGGTGGTGTAGAATTGTGGGAAGATCCCACACCAGCGAATGAGAGTAA
Source organism: Pteropus vampyrus (assembly GCF_000151845.1). Taxonomy (NCBI): domain Eukaryota; kingdom Metazoa; phylum Chordata; class Mammalia; order Chiroptera; family Pteropodidae; genus Pteropus; species Pteropus vampyrus. The sequence continues at coordinate 1,757,826 of NW_011888840.1, read as the reverse complement.
AAATTTGCCAGTAATTATAATTATCTATGTGACATTAGAAAGACTACTACATATCTTTCTGCCATGCCATTTATAAATTGAAGGAGAATGACAATCACCGATTTTCAAAGGGTTTTTTTTTCTTTTTAAGCTATGTTGTGCTTTCTTAAAGTGAAATCTTAAAGGAAAAGCAATAAAAAAATGTTTAAAGTGGCGCTGCTTTGCTCAAAATGGTGGTATGGGTTCAAAATCTTGCCCGCTTATCATAGCTATTATACCCCATGGCTGTTCCCTGGAGTGTGTCAGTGGATCTCCTTGGGGCCTATGTAGAATAAAATAAAAATCTAGGCTATCTGTAGATTTCATCCAATTCTATAAAACGTGTGATTCCAGGTAAAGCTCTTATTTCTCAGGAGCTTAAACAATAGAGGGGAAATCAGTCAGCCAACAGCAATTAAATAATGATTTGACTTTTTTTAAAACTGTGTTTATTGGTTGACTCTCCTGCCAACAAATTCTAGATTGGCATGTACTCTCTGCATAAACACAAGAAAAGATTACTGGCACTAACAAAAACACATTAATAGGTTGGGTAGACAAGTAAACAAGTAAATGTCAATAATTAAGTACGAATGGAACTTTTCTTGAAAGATGGAGATATTTTGCCATATGGCATATAATAATGAGATATTGGGGAAAGATATTTTTTAAAAAATATTAATAACAGCAACCATTTTTTACATGCATATATTTTTTAACTTACTAAGTCTTAACTAGAGCCCTCCAGAGTCCCCAGTCTCAACCTGTGTTCCATATTGCCTCTAATGGCTATAGGTAAACAATATGAGGCAGATTGTTCTTTTACTCAATAAAAGAATACATTTAGAATTTTATTAAATATCAGGCTTCTTTATGAGGACCTAAGCAATTAAGACATCTTTTTATGTTTGAACACAGACTCCTCTACTGCAAATACGTAAATGATGTTAAAAGTAAAGAGATGTTTATGAATCAGTCTAAAGGGGTGACGGGTATAGTTTTTAATCAGTCAAGAAAAGTCTTTCTAAAGGAAATAAAGTGAAATAAAGGATGACAGGACTGAAGACAAGAGAGAGAAGGAAGGAAGGAAGGAAGGAAGGAAGGAAGGAAGGAAGGAAGGAAGAAGGGGAAGGCAGGAGATAGCTTAAAACATTGAGGGTCCTTAAGGTAGATGTTTATTGTGGACTACTTGTGTGATCTGGAGCAAGATGCTTTTCTTTGTGCATTGGTTTCATTAATTGTAAAGTAGAAATAAGGATGATTTACCTTCAGAATTATTGAGATGTTAAATGACTCGATTGCCTGACACATAAAAAATTGTGAATAAATATTGTTTGTGTGACACTCTTCAAATGAAGCTTTGTAGAATATGATCAGGTGGGAATGATCAAATTGGGTATTAAGCTAGTTTACCGGATAAGCTCGAAATATAGAACAAGGAAAGGGCGTGACATAAAAGGTAATGAAGAAAAGGTGAGAACGCTGCAGTGGCTCAGCCTGACCTGAGCTCTTTCATCCGTACCCACGTAATTGTAAGCAGACATTTTCTGCTTTCCCTCAATGTCTAAGGGGTATTTTTGAAACAACATTTCACAGTGGGACAAAATTGAGAAATTATTCATATCGCTTCTTTGGAATGCTTCTGCTTCCCTTGAATGTTTCTTCTGACCCATAGTAAGAACTCATATCTCTTAAGTTGTCCTCTGGCTACCAAAGGCCATTTCGTCATTCTTCTGTTTACACAAGTACATAGTATTTTGCATTCCAATCCATTTCATTCTGGATATTAGTACGTTGTATTTCATTATTAACAATGCTACAAGTACTGAGACAACAAAGGTCAGAGGCTGAGAGTGACAGTCTACACTGAAAAGAACTGTCTACGAGTGACATTGAAGAATTGGAAGAAGGAGTTTTATTGTCAAACAAGAGAAGTTAGAGTAGTGGGTGTCTGAGAGAGTAGCTTGATGAAGGAAGTGGCGAACTGGAGCAGAAAGGTGAAGTTATAAATCAGAACAATGGAAATGGACAAATCTAGGCAACAAGAATGGATAAAAGACTGGAAAATGCATATGTTTGTGAAAATTAAATAAGAATCAAATATAAAGCAGACAGACAGCCATGGAATTTCACAATTACTAATGTTCCAGGTTGAATCTGACAGATGCCAATTCTGATTATTTCAATACCAGCTTGCTGGACTCCCACTTTACTGATGAT
>NW_011888840.1:1748282-1753780 GCF_000151845.1 Pteropus vampyrus | reverse complement strand
CTTGCTTTTGAGGTCAAATTCATAAAATCCTCTTTAAGTCCAAGGTCCCTGAAGTTAGTTCCTATGTTTTCTTCTATGCATGTTATTATTTCAGGTCTTGTATTCAGGTCTATAATCCATTTAGAATTCATTTTGGTGTGTAGTGATAGACAACAGTCTAGTTTTATTCTTTTGCAGGTGGCTTTCCACTTTCCGAGCACCATTTGTTGAAGAGGCTTTCCTTTCTCCACTGTATGTTTTGGCTTTTTGGTCAAAAATTTTTTGCCCATACAAATATGAGTTTACTTCTGGACTCTTGATTCTGTTCCACGGGTCTGTGTGTCTGTTTTGCTGCCAATACCATGCCATTTTGATGACCGTCGCTTTGTAGTATAATTTGAAGTTGGGCAGAGTGATGCCTCCAGCCTCCTTCTTTTTTCTCAGGATGACTTTGGCAATTCGGGGTCTTTTGTGCTTCCATAGAAATCTGATGATTCTTTGTTCTCTCTCTCCAAAAAATGCCGATGGGATTTTAATGAGGATTGCATTAAATCTAAATAATGCTTTAGGTAATATAGTCATTTTAACTATGTTGATTCTTCCAATCCAAGAACATGGAATATCTTTCATTTCTTTGTATTTTCTTCATTTTTTTCAATAGCGTCTTGTAGTTTTCATTATGTAGGTCCCTCACACGTTTTGTTAGATTTATTCCTAGGTATTTTATTCTTTTTGTTGCAATTGCAAAAGAAATTATTTTTTCTACTTCTTTTTCTAACACTTCATTATTAGAGTATAGGAATGCTATAGATTTTTGAACGTTGAATTTGTATCCAGAAACTTTATTGTGTTTGCTTATTGTTTCTAATTGTGTTCTTGTGGAGTTCTAGGGTTTTCTATATGGAGAATCATGTCATCACAAATAGTGACAGTTTGATTTCTTCGTTTCCTATTTAGATGCCTTTTATATCTTTCTCTTGCTTGATTGCACTCACTAAGACCTCCAATGTTATATTGAATAACAGTGGTGATAGTGGACAGCCTTGCCTTGTTCCTGATCTTAGAGGGAAGGATTTTAGTTTTTCACTATTAAGTATAATATTAGCTGAGGGTTTGTCATATGTAGCCTTTATTATGTTAAGGTACTTTCTTTCTATACCAATTTTGTTAAGTATTTTGATCATAAATGGGTGCTGTATCTTGTCAAAGGCTTTTTCTGCATCTATTAATATGACCATACAATTCTTATTTTTTATTTGTTTATGTAGTGTATCATATTAATCAATTTTTGTATGTTGAGCCATCCCTGTGCCCCTGGGATGAAGCCCACTTGATCATGGTGTATAATCTTTTTAAGATATTGCTGTATTTAGTTCACTAGTATCTTATTTGGGATTTTTGCATCTGTGTTCATGGTCTGTAGTTTTCTTTTTTTGTGTTATCTTTACCAGGTTTTGGTATCAGGGTGATATTGGCCTCATAAAATAAGTTGGGAAGTATTGCTTCCTCTTCAATTTTTTGGAAGCTTTGAAGAGAATAGGTATTACATCTTTGACTGTTTGGTAGAATTCACTGGTGAAGCCATCTGGTTCTGGACTTTTACTTTTTGGTAGGTTTTTGATGATTGTTTCAATTTCTTTACTGCCGATTGGTCTATTTAGATTTTTCTGTCTTCTTGATTCAGTCTAGGAAGGTTGTAGACTTGTTCATTTCTTCTAGGTTAAGTTTGGCGTTATATACTTTTTCATGGTATTATTGTATTTCTGTGGTGTCTGTTGTAATTTCCCCTCTTTCATCCCTGATTTTGTTTATTTGTATCCTTTCACTTTTTTCTTTAGTGAGTCTAGCCAGGGATTTGTCAATTTTATTAAACTTCTCAAAGAACCAGCTCTTCTTTGCATATATTTTTTCTATTTTTTTTTGTGTGTGTTTGTTTTCAATTTCATTTAATTCTGCTCTAATTTTGATTATTTCTTTCCTTCTGCTGATTTTAGGCTTCATTTGTTCTTCCTTTTCTAGTTTTTTAAGATGAAGTGTTAGGTTGTTTATTTGAACTCGTTCTTGTTTTTGAAGATAGGCCTATAATGATATGAACTTTCCTCTTATGACTGGTTTTGCCATGTCCCAAAAGTTTTCATATGTTGTACTTCATTATCATTTGTTTCTATGTATCGCTTGATCTCTCTCTTTATTTTTTCTGTGACCCAGTCATTCTTCAGTAGCAAGGTGTTTAATCTCCATGTATTTGTGGTTCTTCCCGCTTTCTTTTTACAGTTGGTCTCCAGCTTCGAAGCAGTATGATCAGAGAATATGGTTGGTATGATTTCAACCCTTTTATATTTGTTGAGGCTATCTCTGTGTCCCAGTATGTGGTTAACCCTCGAGAATGTTCCATGTGCACTAGAGAAGAATGTATAAGCAGCTGTTTTGAAATGAAAGGCTCTGTAAATGTCAATTATGTCCAGTTTATTTAATGTGTCATTTAAGGATGTTATTTTCTTATTGATTTTCTGTTTGATCTGTCCATATCCAACAGTGGGGTATTTAGGTCCCCTACTACAATAGTGTTTTGGTCTGTTTCTCCCTTTAGTTCTATAAGTAATTGCTTTACATATTTCAGGGCTCCCTGATTGGGAGCATAGATAATAAGCGTTATATCTTCTTGGCACATGATTCTCTTTATTATTATGAAGTGTCTCTCAGTATCTCTCTTTACATTTTTTATTTTGAAGTCTATTTCAATCAATATTAGCACTACTACTCCCTCTTTTCTCTGAATGTCATTTGAATATCATTTTCCACCCTTTCAATTTGAGTCTGTATTTGTCTTTGGAGTTGAGATGTGTCTCCTGGAGGCAGCATATGGTTGGGTTTTGTTTTTTGATCCATTCTGCAACTCTGCCTTTTGATTGGTGAGTTCAGTCCATTTACATTTAGGGCAATTATTGGAATATGAGGTTTTCTATAGCTATTTTATCTTTTGCTTTCAGATAACTTGATGTTTCCATTGTTTCCTTGTCCTTGTGTTTCTGTTTTCTTTATTTTGGTTGAGTTTTGTGGATTTTCCCTCTGTTCCTTCTTGTTTTATATTATATACTTCAGTTCTGAATCTTTGGTGTGTGGTTACCATTATGAATATGTAAAGGATAATGACATTATATTTATATAATATATAAGTACATTATATATTAGTCCATATATATATATAATACATATATATTAGTCCATTTTTTTCTACATGTGTCTCATCTCTATTCCCCTTTATGAATTTGGATATTTGAGTTCTTCCCTTTTCTGTTTTGTTGTCTTGATTTGTCCCTATATATGCCAAACATTCATTATTATCTTGCAATAGAAAATCTCTTATTATTTAAAGTTAATGCCTTGTTCTTAATAAAGGTTACCTTACTTTGCTTCTATCTGCCTGCTAATCGCCTAAGTTATGTATTTTTTGTCATTTTGTTTTAAGTGAGCTGACCCCTTTCTATATTTTCTGTAGTGCAGGTTACGTAGTGGAGAATTCTCTCAATTTTTGTATGTCTGGAAAGTCTTTATTTCTCCTTCATATCTAAAGGAGAGCTTTGCTGGATACATTATTTTTGGCTGGTAGTTTCTTTCATATAATAGTTTGAATATTTTATTCTATTCCTTTCTTGCTCATAGGTTTGTGCTGAGAGGTCTGATGAAAATCTAATGGGTTTTCCTTTATAGTTTACCATCTTCTTTTCCTTGGCTGCCCTGAGAATTCTTTCTTTGTCATTAATTTTTGATAATTTTAATATAATATGTCTTGGAGAAGGATATTTTGGCTTGAGATAATTGGGTGTTCTGTTGAATTATTGAATTCTAAGCTCCAGGTCATTCCTTAGATTTGGGAAATTCTCATCAACTATTTGTCTGAAAATGCTTTCTAATTCCTGCTCCTTTCCGTCTCCTTCGAGAATGCCCATTATTCCTATGTTTCCTCTCCTGATGGCATCAGCTAGTTCTTGTATTTCTCTTTCATTATTTTTCATTCTTTGGTCTCTTTCTTCTTCCTTCTGATTTATTTCTAAATTTCTGTCTTCGATATAACTGATCCTTTCCTCCATTTGGTCGACTTTATTTCCCAAACTTCCTATTTCATTCTTCATCTCTTTTAATGTATTCTTCAGCTCCAGAAGTTCTATTTGGTTCTTTTTTAGAGTTTCAATCTCCTTGCTAAAAAATCTCATTGTGCTGATCTAGTTGGTTTTTCAATTAATGGAATTGGGCTGGGGGTTGAGGGCTCTGGCTCAGCCTCCATTTTGCAACTGCAGCTGGTAATAATCAGTTGTTTCTCTGCCGTCTCACTTCTCTGCTTTCATCCCTGGTCCTTTGGCACTGCCATTGTGTGGAGCTCACAGCACTCCCAGGCAGGGCTCTTCAGGGAATCCGTTGCACCTTCTCCCCTCCCCTCCTCCTACAGGGAGCTCCGGAGGCTATGAGAGGCAGCTTCTTTGTCTCTCCCAGTCCACAGCCCAACACCTGGGATTCTGACCTATGGTAGCTCTTATGCACAGATCTCACACTCAGACACACTGGTGTGCAGTTTGGGTGTTTTCTTGTTGAGTTTTAGATGTTCAGTTTATTGTCGTTTCAAGGGGATAGATCTGGGGACATCTCTCACTCTGCCGTGCTTCTCTATATAATTTAAAAAAGCCCTTTACACCTTAGACCTGGCATTCCCACTCCTAAGTGTTGACCCAAGAGAAATGAAGAGAAATGGCCATACAAAAACCTGATATTTCTTGTCTTTTTGATAATAAGCATCATAACAGGTGTGAGGTGCTAATCTCATTGTGGTTTTAATTAACATTTCTCTAATGATTAGTGATGTTGTGTGCCTTTTTATGTACCTCTTAGTCTTTCGTATGTCTTCTTTGGAAAATATCTATTCAAGTCTTTTGCTCATTTTTTAATTGAGTTGTTTGGTTTTTGCTACTGAGTTATCTGATTTTCTTGTATATTTTGTGTAACCCCTTATTGTAAATGTGTTTTGCAAATATTTTCTTCCATTTCATAAATAGCCTTTCATTTTGTTGCTGGTTTCCTTTTCTGTGCAAAAGCCTTTTAGTCTAATATAGTCTAATATGATTTTTTGCTTTTGTTGCCTTTGTTTTTGATACCTTATCCCCACCCCCCACCAAAAAAAAAATCATCACTGAAGCCAATGTTAAAAAGCCAATGCTTTTTTTCTAGGAGATTTATGGTTTCAGGTCTTAGATTCAAATCTTAAATCCATTTTGAGTTGATTTTTGTGCATAGTGTAAGATAGAGGTCCAGTTTCATTCTTTTGCATGTGAATATCTAGTTTACTAGCATCATTTATTGAAGAGACTATCTTTTCCCCATTGTACATTCTCGGCACTTTTGTCAAAAATTTATTGGTCATATATATATATATGGGTTTATTTCTGGGCTTCCTATTTCTGTTCCATGATCTATGTATTTATTTTTATGCCAATACCATATTGTAGCTTTGTAATATAGTTTGAAAT
>NW_011888840.1:1734898-1748232 GCF_000151845.1 Pteropus vampyrus | reverse complement strand
TGGGTTTATTTCTGGGCTTCCTATTTCTGTTCCATGATCTATGTATTTATTTTTATGCCAATACCATATTGTAGCTTTGTAATATAGTTTGAAATTGGGAAGTGTGAGAGAGAGCTTTGTTCTTCCTTCTCAAGACTTATTTGGCTATTCACATATGGCATTGTTTTTCGATTTACTAGTTTGACCATGGCGGATGTTATATACTGAATTATGTTTTTTCCAAATTCATATGTTGAAGCCCTAACTACCAGTACCTTAGAATATGGATGTATTTGAAGATAGGACCTTTAAAGAGGTAATTAAGTTAAAACAAAGCCATAAAGATATGCCCTAATCCAATGTGACTCATGTCCTTATAATAAGAGAAAGAGACACCAGGAATCTGCACACACAGAAAAAAAGGCCATGTGAAGGTATAGTGAGAAGGCAGCCATCTATAGATCAAAGAGACAGGCCTTGGGAGAAAGAAACCTGCCAACAACTTGATCTTGGACTTTTTGCTTTCAGAATTGTGAGAAAAGAAATTTCTGTTGTTTAAGTCATGCAGTCTGTGGCATTTTGTTATGGCAGCCTTAGCAAACTAATACAGCAGAGAAGATTTCAATCCACCTTACCCTCTATGATAGGTCTTACCACTCATGTTGAAGAATCTATGTTAGTGTTGTGCCAAGTACCACTGACTTTATTATAATTATAAAATTAGGCCTGGGACCAAGGTTATCCATGGGTCAGTGAGCTCTCTGTAAGCCAGACCTGAGCCATAATTTCATTTATCAGCTACCTTCCATGCACTACATTCTACAAGGGGGCCATGATAACCCTTTGCAACTTTAAAGTATGATGTCGCTTTTAGATCTAGTGTCTAAAGTCTAGTGCATGGCTATTACCCAAGTGTATATTCCTAAATCCATAAAAGGACAAATTGAAGAAATTACTAAATCTACTAAATTACTAACTCACTAAACCTACTAAGTTACTAAATCTATTAAACCACTGTTCACTGAAGACACTATTTGTTGAGCAGTTTAAACTCAGTGAAGTGGTTTTAGATTTCACACCACTGCTTTCTGTGCTCCGGAAACCCCATTTGCTTTCTTAAAGACATCCTGGGTAGCTCTGATAACTTGGGGGTCTCAAAGTTAGAGCCACTCAGTTTCTATTTTCATTCTGACCTAGTAACAGTTAAAACTCCTATCTCATATTTAATTTAAATATGTCCGGATTCCTATCAGTGTAGGCTGGGCATCTGTTTACAGGTTTTGAGGTTTTGGAGAAGGCAATCTGTCCATCACTCAATCCAGATGCCAGTATTTTGAATTGGGAGAGGAGTGTAGTCCATTTCTGAAACATTTCCTTTCCCTCTCTCTTTAGGTTCAACTTGTTGTTTAAGATAGCTATGGTGTGCTGGCTAAGAAGGATGAAAATGTTTTCCCTTCATTATTGATTGTTTTATTCAATCTCTTGTTGGTCTGGCTCTAATTGTACTGAAAGCCTTAATCTTTGTTCTATTACTTAAAAAGAGTGAAATGTGAAATATACAATTGTAATGTGACTTTGTATATTTATCTTTTAGTTCTATCAGTTTTTTATTTTTGAAATTTGATTATCTCTTATTTAGGGTCGTTATGCATTCTTGATGAATTAACTTCTTTATCATTGTGAAGTTATCTTTTTATCTCTGTTATTATTTATTTGAAGTCTAATTTTATTAATACTAATATTGCCTTTTTAATATTATCACTAGTATTTGCATTATATGTATATAAGTTTACACAGCATTTATACATAAATTTGGAACTTTTATATTCAGTATGAAATTTTCTGTCATTTAATTTGAGTTTTTATACTGTTTATTTTAAAATCAGTATGATTAGATTTAAATTTACCATCTTCCTGTGTGTTTTCTACTTGTCTCATTGTTCTTTGTTATGTTTTCTCTTGATATTTCTTGGTTTCTTTTGGATTGTTTGGGTATTTATTTTTTAATTCTTTTTTATCTCTACCATAGTTATTGTCTATATATTTTTATGCTATTTTAGTGTTTTCTTAATGGTTTAAAATATGCCATTTAAGCTCAGTTAACTTTCAAATAATATTATATCACTAATATGACATACAGGAATTTTATATCGCCATATTTATTTTTCTTTCTGTGTATCCATTTTACTATTGTTGCATATAATTTACTTCTGTATATATTTATTATAAATACCTAAAACAAATTGTTACTATTCTGGCTCTAAACAGTCAATTATATTTCAATGACTTTTTTTAAATTTAGGAAACATTCTTTTATGTATACTCAATTTTTTAGCCTTTCTCATGTTCTTCTTCCACATATTTTCTACTTTTTCTTTAATTTTTCTTCCACCACTACAGGCCTACCTTATTTTTGTATAAACAAGCTTCAGTGTGTAATAGTAAATATTTATATAGCAAATTTTAAATGACTATATTTTCTTACTACTTTAGTTGTTCATAACAAACTGCATAGTCTTTAATGCATAGTCTATGAATACCAAAAATGTTAAGTACTTTTTTCATAAATTATTCAAAATTTATTTTATATAAGAAATACTGAATGTTAATTGAGAGCAGGGATGTGCTTGTTATTTTTCTTTGTGTCAGACACAATTATTTGCAAATAAATGGTGCTCAGTACATGCTTTTAGATATGATTTATTTGATTTGTAGACAGAGAAATGTAGTCAAGATGTGAAATTTGGTTTGCATGTCAAGAAACAGTAGAGGGTTTTATATAAAATCTCTTAAACCAATGTCAAAGTGTTTAAGATGATTGAAACATTTTATCCTTTACAGTAAAATGTTTTCTTACTTTTATATTTCAAAATTATTTTTATAGACAGTATTCATACTGTCCTTGCAATAACCCTGTAAGGTAAGAAGGGCAGATCACAATATCCCACTTCAGGGGAGGAAACAAGCCTTGAGGAGACATACAACTTAACTTGTTCATTGTTTAATGACTAGTAAGGTACTGACCATGACTTGAAATGAGTGTTTCCTGGTTTTAAGTCCAGAGCTTTTCCTCATGGGCACCTGAGGAAATTCTCAATGCTCTTCCAAGCCATAAAAAGTGGGTCATGAATTGACATATATCTCAGAGTTTGCTCTAAAGAAATGGATGTGAATAAGTTCTTTATGTCATGGAAACTGTCCAAGGACAACCTTAACACTCTGTGGTATCAGAGTGTTGTCAGAGATTGTCGATCTCTTCTTCTTTGGTACTTTTTTCCTTATAGTTTTTGTATCTGAAATAACAAGAAACAGTGATGGCAGAGGTCGTTGTAGATATTGGATATGGTGGCAAATAGGTAACAATGCAATTTATTTGTACTTCATTAGACTGTTATAAATCATCCTCAGTATGTTATCTTCTCCTAGCAATCTGTTGAAATGGTTTGCCAAATTAGTCTTATCATAGAAGCTGAGAAATCTAAGTAAATTGTACAGAGGCATGAAGCTATTTATTTACATTCAAGAATAGTATCACGATTTCTTCCCTTGAGGTCCTATTTCTGGAGAAAAAAAAAAAAAAGCCATGGAAGTTCCAGAAAAGAACCTGGAGCCAAAATTCCTGAGTTAAAATTTCAGGAATTCTTGAGTAAAAATTCAGCTCTCAGCTTTCTTAAGATTTAGACTTCAAGCTGGTGCAAAAGTACTTCTGGCAAATTCAAATGGTTAAGAAGAGTCTCCGGGCCATCCAGAATTCAATGTGAGAAGGGATTACCAAGGGCATCAATACTGGGAGGTATGTTTCATTAAGAACCGTTTTTGGAAACTAGATGCCACACAACCAAATATGGAGAAAAGACTTAAGCAGGCCCTTCTCAAAAGAACGAACATGAATAAGGATGACCAACAAGATCCAACAATACACTGTCGAACATCATTAGTTATCAGGATAATATAATCCAAAATCAAATGAAATATCTTTACACCCAGTAGAATGATTAAAACAATACCAATCATTGGCCTGTATATGGAACAACTGTAATATTCATATAGCTGCTGAAAACTTAAAATAGTACAAAAATGTTGAAAAATAATTTGGTACTATCTGAATAAATTTTTGTAAAGCCACCTAACTTATGGACTAGCAATTCTGATCCCAGATATTTGCCCTTGAGAAATAAACACTTTCAATGGAAATACATGTTTTGGTTGAAAATCTTTTAGAAAAGATTTTATTCATAATAGTAAAAGCCTGGAAAAATTCAGTCTTCATCAAGTGGTGAATGGATGCACAAACTCTGATGTACTCAGAACATGTAAAAATACTAAGCAATTAAGAAAGCAAACTATACATAATACACACCCAACAATGTGGATGAATAATAAAACATTTCATTGAGTAGAAGACGCCAAACACAAAAGAAACCATACTCTATGAGGTTCATATACATTTACATTTATGTGAGGTTATAGAAGACAAACAGTAAGCAAGGATTATAGAAATGAAGTTAGTGATTTACAGGGAAGAGGGGAGATTGACAGTGTAAGGGTGCATGAAAACTTTCTGGGATGATTGGAACATTGATTATTTTTTTCTATATATTTCAAATCTTGACTAGGGTGAATTACATACAGTTTTTAGAGCTAATAAAACTGTTCACTTAAAATCAGCCTATATTTAAAGTATTTTGTGCTATTGCAAATACAGTTGATTTAAAATCCTAAGAAGAAAGGAACTTGCACAATTTATTTAAACTTCCTCTTCTAAAATGTATAATAATCTCAAAAGAGCTATTATTAAATAAAATATGTAACGTGATTAGAATAGTACTTGGTATGTGTAAGATCTATAAAATTTATTACTTTTATCTTTATCTTCACATGTCTTTAATTTGCTGTAGTAAAAGAAAGAAAATATAATTTTAAAAGCAGTAATAATGGATTAACTCTAGTTTCACATTTTTTCATACAGAGGACATTTTTGTTGTAACGGTTCTAAATACTTATCTGTTTTTACTCATTCATCTTATATATATCCAATGGATCCTCTCTGGAGTTAAAATATGCCAAATAAGTTTTTGAAACTGCAAAGTAGGTAGATGAGCAGAGGCAATCTCTTTCCAACAACCTGCAGAACGGAGTGCCATCACAAAGCATCACGACCTGAGGACATTTTAAATATTTTGAAACTTGGGCTTGAGGGTTGGGATTAAAATCTATATTATTTTAATAAGCTTTATAAGGATTAGTTTGGTCTTCTGAAGCTATAGTTGCTACTTTATTCCCAGTTTGCAAAAGTAATTTTTTACATAAACTAAATTTGGAATATCTAGGCATAGATAGTAAATATGTGATCTCTCTCCTAAAATAAAGGGATTGGGTAAAACATAATAGTGAATTTTGAGGTCTTGCCTGTGTACTTACCCTCTGCATTCATAATAAAGTTATTATAGTTATGCTTCTGTGGGAAGGACAGGTGACATACATCCTATTACCTTCACCAGGGATAGAATAGCAAGAATCCCTGAAAAACTGGAAGATCCAATTTCTACAAAATGGATGGTCTCAGAGAAAATCCTTTCTGTCTATACAAATCCTGTTCTTTTTTTGTAATTTTAAAAAAACATTCTTGCATTTTTAGTTTTCCATCATGGTTTTTAGAACTTTAGAATCTTTTTGCCAATTTTAATGAAAATTTCTCTTTGGATTTTAATTTTTGTTAATGTTTAAATGTGCCCCCTCAAAAATTTACATATCAAAATCCTAACATCCAGTACCTTATAATGTGACTATATTCGGAGATAGAACTTTAAGGAGGAAATTAAGGTAAAATGAAGTCATATAAATGGGTCCTAATCCAATATGACTGATGTCATGCTAAGACACACACAGAGGGAAGACTATGTACAGATACAAGGAGAAGATAGCCATCTACAAACCAAGGATCAGTGCACAGACACACACAGAGGGAAGACTATGTACAGATACAAGGAGAAGATAGCCATCTACAAACCAAGGAGAGAAGCTTCAGGAGGAACCAAACCTGCCGACACTTTCATCTTGGAATTCTAGCACCTAGAACTATGAGAAAATACCTTTCTATTGTTTTAAACTACCTAGTTTGTGTTATTTTGTTATAGCAGCCCTAACAAACTAATGCAATTATATTGTATAGAATATGTAGATCAATTTAGGCAAGTTATTAACATTGTGATAATATAATTTCTTATTATTGGGTGGGTCTTGATATTTCTGTATTAAGTTATTTCTTGTAATTTTAAAATTGTGAAGTGTGAAAAATAATTTCCAGAAATTATTCAAAAATGTATATAAAATCCTAAGTGCCAATATATAAATTATATCGAATATTTGACTACTAAAAATTGATATTCACCCTACCATCAACTATATTATGATTTTAAAACCATGTTGAAAATGGCAATTTTTAAATTCTTTCCCAGTTCATTACATGATTGCAGAAACTAATTTCTCAAAGGGAAAAAACAAATGAAAAATATCCTCTTTCTCACCTTCTTTCCATATCCTATAAGGTGTCTGGGAGTGGAAAATTGAAAGTCTCCAGTAGGAAGTAGAAATAGATGGAAGTCACAATGGGTAAAGTGCCACACAGAATCTTTGGCAAGTGTTCAAAATACTGTTTGGTGAAAACTATTGTAGAACCCAATATTGAGCCCATACCATTGGTTAATATTAACACGCCCTCTATTCTGGACCTTAAAAATAAGAAACATTGTTTAAATAAATCTTAGTCTTGTGACTTTTATCTGTAATGCCTTTATTGACAACCTCAGTATAAAGTTATCTTTCTCTCACTGAATTCTATTAGTATTAAATATGTATGTTGTATCTTGTAAATAAAGTCGATATAATAGTTACAATTTGTAAGTGTATTTGTTTTTCTACTTCAGTGATTCTCTACTATACTTCTTCATTGATTCTCCTTGTGTTGAAAATGAAATCTAAATGCCTTACTAAGGTCATTACAAAGAGCATTACCTCAGCTCATGGTAGTTTTTTCCCTCTCATATGTTATATTTCGATCACACTGGCCTTCTGAGTTCCTATATAATATTGTGGTTAGAGCTTTTTTTTTTTTTTTTTTTTTTTGACTCACTTCATATACTGGTTCTTGGCTCACAATTGAAATATTTATTCAGAAAGAATGCGCTCTAAACCCCCTTGCTGCTTCACACACTCTTCATTCTTGGCCCTATAACAAAACACTGTTTATTTCCTTTAGGCCATGTATATGAAGGTGAAATTTTTTGTTATTTATATTTTCTCATTTATTGTCACTGACTACTAATAAAATAGGTCTATAAAGGAAAGCCCTGTCTTTTGTGCCCATGGACTTCCTGTCAGGGTCTAGATCTGTGTCTAGCTCATAGAAATTTCTGAAATCTTATTATTCTCTCTCTTTTTTAATTCTCTTCCTTCTCTTGCTCTCCTCTCTTCCTCCCTTTTTTCTTCTTCCTTTTTTTCCCTCCTCATCTTCTTCTTGTGTTGAAATTTGTTTTCATTAACTAACTATATGCCCTTTGAGAGTAGATGCACTAACATATCACATTGTATACCCTGTATTGTGTGTCCTCTGCAAATACTGATCAATCATTTTGGATCCCTGCTTTGCTCAGTGATTTTGGCATGCTACCATCCTTGAATAGTTGTCGTCTCAAAGGAAAATTATTTCTTCATCTATGAAAGTATACTTAATAGACTACCATTAGTTTTATACAAAGTCCATTGAATATTTAGTGTTTTCGCATTTAAAATTTTTCAAAAGATTTGATGGATCTCCAACAATAAAAAATGGTAGACTTTTTACATGATGATTGAATTTGACATTGAGTCTGAAATCCCATAAAACTTTCATTACTTTGGATTATGCTATGTTGTGAAACTATTCTTTTTTTAGTGATTGATATGTTATAATTATTATAGTTTTCCAGTAACGATTCAGTTTAAATCATATTGCAGTTTAAATTCTGAGAGAAAGATACAAAAACAGTATTTAATTAGTCTTTGGGATTGTGCATTAACAGAAAAACTTAGATATGTAGGAGAAAGGCAGGGTGAGATTAAAAATATCTAGTGAATAAAATCACATCTTGGCAAGAAATCTTGGTAGGTTGTTGATGAATGTGCTTGTGGAGGTGAGAGCGATTAGGTGGAAAATCTCTGGGGACAAGTAGTTGTGATTAGTTGTAAAAATATCAGAAATTTGAGAAAATATTGTAGACCAACAGTGGGTAATCAAAATATTTGCCAAGAGCTGTTTTATAAATCACCATGGCAATTAGTTGAAGTTCCTTTGGGTAGAGACTTCATTTAGACTAATTTAAATCTCTAGTAAATTCCAGGAAACTCTCAATTGAGGTCTGAGTAGGGAGAGCTCAGTGACTTACCTGATCCCTGTGGGTATGAGTTCATGACTGTAGATTACACTTATGCTGAGGAATATTGCAACTGATCCTTTTCCCAACATAGCAATTCCAAGGCATACAAAAGGTAAATCTATGAGCGTAAGTGAAAGTCATTAATGTGCCTAGGTCAACATGATGAAGTTTGTAAAACATCTTACATGAATAACCTTGTCTACCTTAAATTATTTGTAATGTGCCCCCTTTTAATAAGCATTAATAAGAATTTTTTAAGTTGAGTTTTAGTAGGACTTTATGTCAGTGTTCAACCAGTACACATAGCCATTTTGTGTAGACCAGAATGATGATGGTAATGATAATGAGAAAAACGATGATGATTAGATCAACGATATATGTGGGAAAGACATATGTGATTTAGAAATAGATGTTAGTGTCATTGATATTTGCAAGGAGAATGTATGAACAGGTGAGCAGTGTCTATACCTATTGATATCTTTATGTTCTCAAACCATTGAGAAGGTTAGGTTAGATCCGAATAAAAACATTGACTGTAGGTTTTCCGGAATACGACAAAATGTAATGGGGACTCCTACAAACTCAGAGATAGTCTCTGAATAAATCCTTGTGTTACAGCCAAAAGTATTTAAATATTTTCTCTCAATAGCCTGAAACCCCCAGTTCCTATTTATCTCAGTTAAAATTCAAGTACTTACCAAACTCTTTAAACTCCAAAGGACATACCAATCTCCCTTACACCAGGTATATAATTCAACTTTTTGTTTATAAAAAAAAAAATTAAAGAAATACTTTCTGTCATTATTATTCTTAATTTTCAATACCAACTCTTCCATCGTGCTCTTGATTTTACCGTCTTGAATTATTAAAGACTTTGATATTGTTTACTACGTCTCTTTGTCTCAACTGGTAAATTACTCATTATTTAGAAAAAATATATATAAAATTTTCTATTTTTTAAAAGACAAGCAGTCATACACACATCTTGAACTTAGATTGTGATCTTAATTTTTCTAGTGCTATCGGGAAAATAAAATATATACTCTATATTACTTGTGAACTTAAATACCTATTTCACTGCTGCTTGCAACTGTTGCTGGAGTTCTTTATTATGCTTCACACAGATCAATTTGATTGGGACCGTTCCAATTTACACTTTTTGAACTTGCATAATTATTAACTGCATTTCCCTTTCCCTTTCAAGTGCGTTACAGTAGGGATGATAAATTATATAGCCACCCTAACCACAAGTGTTTCGAATTCAGTATACCCCATATTGAAATCACCATCCATTCTCCTAGCCTTTTCCTTTGTCTTTTCATTTTAGTGAATTAAATCAACATCTACCATCTATCAAGCGAGGAAACTAAGTTTCATGTTTGACTGGTCCTCACATTCTCTCACACAGCTGACCATTCCATGTCTTTGGCTGACATTGTCTTCTCTTTTCCATTTGATATTTCTTTTATACCACTCGTAGGAAAAACAAGACTACTGCATATATTCCCAAAGAACCAGAAAAAAATCTTTTAGCATTGGCCAATTACATTTAATTATGTTCTTATGCAGTTTCACAAAGTAACCTCCTCCATAGCAGACATATCTCAGTCATCATTTTTATCAGAGCCTAGCCCTACCAAAAAATCTGTGATGTTGTGAATAATGAATAAATATTTCTTGTGGGAAAATAAATATAAGATTTATGTTTAAATATATAATAGATATATTAATTAAATTAATTTTTATTATATAATGTATCTATTCAGACATATAATTTAATTATATTTTATAATATATCAACTTACATAAAGAAATCAATTGTACTTCATATCAACTATATTATATAATCTAATTTATTTTGTATTTTAATTTATATTACATAATATAGTTGATATAATATCAAATAATATTTATATAGAATAATTACTTAAATTAAATAGAAATATATGTTTAACTCTCCTGCTTTATTGATGTTAAAATACCTAGATCATGACACCATGCTGCTGTGAAGTTATTGTTCACACATGGGTTTGATCAGTACATTAAAACCGATATTTTAGATAACACTATTAACATCCTCCAGCTTTTTTTCTGAAAACTGCCATTCTCACCTTGAGGCACGAATATATTGATTAAAATACAACATCCGCCTAAGAAAAGGACAAAAGCTGTTGATATCCAGCGTTTAAGGAACTTGAGTGCAAAATAAGAAAGAAATTTGGATGGAGAGTCCACAGCTCCAAGGAGAGCCTGCGACAAGAACATATTACTTCCTAAATTTTGTAAATCAAACAACTGTCCATAAAAATAGAATACTGCACAAAATCTGTAAAAGAGAATAGAGAATGAACAGACATTTAAAAAATACCTTATTTTTCTATATTTAGAATATATGTTTTCATAGTGTATACAACATACTTATGAAAATTATAAATACCATCAAAGTCAAAGAAACGGTGATATTATACCCCTCTTCCACAATAGCACAAAGACCAAATGAAGCGAGATAGACAGAGATACTTGTGCCAAACACTCTGATCATTATTGAGGATGGAAATTATCACTGGGATTTTCACTCCCAAGAGGTGTATTGAATGTTACTCACTAAATTTGGGGAAATAGAAGCTTAAGTCCTTTTTTGGTGACCAGTGACTTGCTCAACATGGTTCTGTATCTTATATGTACACATGTTGTAAATCTTCTCTGAAGAAACACCAATTTACTTATTTAAATATTAGTGGCTTTTACTGTACCTCTGCTTGTCAGTTTTTGCATTTTTCAAATAATCTCCTTAGTATTTTCCTCAGGATTCAATGATTTATATCATAAGGACTGTAAGTAATGTAAGTGCTGAATAAATATTAGTAAGAATTTAAAATCATTATACTGAGAAAAGAAAATCTTGTTATTCCTGTCTGTGAAGGTTGTTTTTTAAAAATGTTCTTACAGTTGGAAAAAATATTACAGGAAGGAAAATTTTAACAGTATAGATGTATGCACATTGATCTGTACCGTGGAAAACAATAATTATGGAACACATTAAGGCAGAGCTGAGGCATCTGAAAACAAGGCCACACAAATGTCTTATTTACATTCTTGGATGGCAGTGCAATTGAGACAGACAGAGGTCAATTATAAAAATATAACAAGAAATGTTTTATTTTTAGAAATCAAAAAACATTTTCAACCCATATGTCAGTAAAGAAATCATAATATAAATTACTAATTATTTTGAACTAAACAATAAAACACCACATAACATGTTTGACTAATAATATAGAATGTAGACAGAAGAGTTCTATTCTTAGAATAAAAAACATCAAACTAATAATTTCAATATCTTTCACAGGAAGTAATAAGCACCAAATGAGAAAGGAAAAAAAATGTAGCAAACAGTAGTAATAATTGAATCAGAAATATAACATAAAATAGAAGAATGATAGTAGCATATCATGAGCTTTGCTGGGTTGATAACAATTGTTTCTCAGGATTAAGAAAATTACTTAAATTTTAGCTTCAAGAACTTATAAGTATTTTAAATCAACATGTTAAAATGATATCAATTAAAATACATACATTTTGACTGCAATAAAATAATAATCATAATGATAATTGAATATTTGGCATGTTGATACCACAACCTCTGTAAGACTACAGAGGTTAAGCTTCTCTCTTAAAGGGAGGAGTATAAATATAATTTATTTAGAATTTTTTTTGTATGGGAGATTTTTATTTTCTTCTCAATATATGCATTTATCCAATCATTTTTTATATCAATATAGACACATAGATAATTATTTATTTGGGGAGGTTATAACCCAATGCTACATTATTTATTGTGTTGCTCAAATTATCCCAGCTGTGGCCATTAGATTCATTCAATTGGCTCCTGGGTCATTGATATGAGCTACTCCAATCATCATATGTGTGATTTAAAAACAATTTTTTTTAGTATTTTGTTTTACTCATACTGCAAGTTACTATAGGCTCTCATATTTTCTGTGCTCCAGCCTTAGAATCAGTCATTTCTCTAAGTGGCCTTGTTTTATTTATTTATTTTTAATTTAATAGAGAATGATATTAGAAACCTCTACCCCTGTGAGAAACGACTTTATTAACTGGAGTATAGTGCTTGTGTGTATTTTCTTCTGTCCTTAGTCTTACCATTCCCACTCACTTCTAAAATTACTTAGGTTAACATCCTTTTATTTCCCTCCCCTTCAGGAGGTTATGTCAGAGCTATAATACAGTTCGATTTTTTAACACAGTCTACAGTCTAGCTTAAGTTCCCCCAATCTCCTAATAGACTTTTTAAAAGTTTGTTAAAATTATATATGTACTGTAAAGTTATAAAAAGCAGTTTTATTTATTTTTTTAAAATATTATGGTGAATTTATTAATAGAAATATTTAGATAAATGTAATAAGTTTTAATTAGCATTATAATTCTGGCTCAATTACTTTGTATTTACTATTGCTTGATTCTTTTTTTTTTTTAAGTTTATTGGGGTAACATTGGTTAATACAATTATATAATTTTCGAGTGTACATTATAATTTGACATCTATATATTCTATTGTGTGTTTACCACCCAGAGTCCAGTTTCCTTCAGCTACCATATATTTGATCCCCTTTACCCACTTTACCCTCCCCCAAACCCCCTATATTTGACTCTCATTACCCTGTATAGCTCTTCCCTCTCCCCCACTCCCTACCCTCTGGTAACCACAAGTCCATTGTCCAAGTTCCTGAGTCTCTTTGTCCTGTTCATTTGTTGTTTTTAGGTTTATATCCCACATATAAGTGATATTATGTGATTTTCAACTTTTTCAGTCTGGCTTATTTTCGCTCAGCATAATTATCTCCAGGTCCATCCATGTTGTCGCAAATGGCAGTATTTCATCTCTTCTTATGGCTGAGTAATATTCCATTGTATATATGT
>NW_011888840.1:1729293-1734098 GCF_000151845.1 Pteropus vampyrus | reverse complement strand
TTAATCAATGTCACCATAATAAATAAAAAAAAAATTATTAAAAATAAATAAAAATAAAAAATCCAGGAAAAAACTATATAGGAAGATTTTTTAAGTATAATTATGATTTTATGATTAAAGAAGGGAAGCAATTTTCCCAATATCGTATACTTAGTGAGTATTGTAGAAAGATGTTGAGCACAGTCCTCTGATTTAAAACTTGATACTATTGTCCACAATGGAAAGGAATACTGATTCCTAATGAAAATGGAGTTGATCTTCTACCTGAATTGTGCTATTAACGACACTTATTCCATTAGAATCATAGAACAGTCTTCTTTAAAGCATCAGGGTTTCTGCTATTTCATTTCCCCATAAATCTCTACAAAACACAAATACTTTCAAACACTAGGCCTAGATTTTATTTTTTTTTATGTTTTAAATTACATATATTTCTGCTTCACCTCCTTAATGAAACTTTAAGTTTGTTGAACTGGCTTGCACTATGTGTAATAGGCGTGGTTCTGGTTGCTATCTAAAAGTTACAGATTAAAGAGAGGACCAACCTTGTGAAACAAAGGAGAAAGGCTGTCTTGCACATGACAGGACTTGTCATGACTTTCGTTTTCTTGGAACTATTTTTGAGAAAAATGAGTTCTTCTTTCATTGCGGATTGCAAAACCTTCAAAGTGAAAAAAAGATGGAAGCGAACATTTTGAAAAACATCAGCAGAAGAAGGGAAAAAAGTCGTAACAAACATTCATAAACATCGTTTCCCCAGAATTATTTTATATTCTTCTCCACATCATTTTATAATCCTGCTCAAGGACAAAATAAATATAATTTCTTTGCTAAAGAAATGTGTTCTTACACTTGAAAATGTGTATTGCTCTTTTATGCGTTGTAAAGTATTTTGAACTTTTCATCTCACTTGAATTATGTGCAAATTCTGTGTGAAAGTCAATTATTAATGTCACTCTCACTTTACGAGGAAGGGCGATGTAAGGCTACAGGAGGTTAAATAACAAAGCAAAGATGCATAATTTATGACACAAAACTTAAATTTCTCAAAAGAAATTATTCACATGGAGTCTTGTGAATACCGTTATTATATCACCATGTGTTATATTGTTTCATGCATATGTCAGTTTTTGAGCAGAATTATTCAGAGTTTTCCACCTGGTACTTGGCACAGTGTTTTTACTCCAGGGCTATTTCTTTATGAATTGGGACTACTTCCAAGTCTTAGCTCATTGATGTAACTGTACTTTATTTTCCCCCAAATATCCAGAAAGTATCATATACATCAGTAATACTGAGAGGAGAAGGAAGAAAACTGTCGTCTTCAGTATTTTACTTTTTGAGCTGCAGTAACTTTATGTGATGGAATCAAGCCCAGTTGTGAAAGAAACAACATAATCCTTATTATGGAGATTGCCTATAGCTCACACAATTGAGTCACACTGTACATTTAATGTATTCATTACATGTTAAAGTGAAATATAGGTTATTACTATTTGGAATCATGTTATTCGATCATCGCAGACTGTTAGTCTAGTAATCACAGTTATTCAGTCATCAATCCACGGTGAAAATGCTTACCAGATTTTTTCCTTGAGTAGAGATTACTCTTAGTATCTTTGCCAGTCAGTAATATAAGCTGGGCTTTTCTAATTTGTCTTCTTAAATCAAAACCATAGAACAAAAAGACATTTGAGAGGAAAGACCCTATGAAATCTAACAGGAAATTATGAGAGATATTGGGGTTAATATCAGTTCTGTCATGTAATTTCTAAGGGAGCTTTTCTGAACTGGTGAATAACTACCATACGTTCATTTTTCATAAGTCTACATAGTGTGATCTTGTCATATACAATATCCTATCAGCCAGGCTATCTCCAGCAGTGGCACTTTTTTTTTCATTCTTTTTCTGATAGGATTAATTGCATGGCCAAAAAAAGCTCAAACTCATCATCTATATTTTCATTCAGTTTTGGTTACTATGGGTTTTTTCTTTTTTGCTTTCATTGTGATGGTACAGTTTATATATATTGAATTTTCCTTGATCAAGAAGAAACTTCAGGATATTACTTTTTTTTTTCTTACCTCATCACGCAGATTTTCTTCATCTTTTCTTCCATTTATATGGGCTACTTTCTTCAATTCTTTGAGTGCTTTATCCAACTTGCCAGATATAATCATCCAACGGGCAGACTCGGACAACCACCTTTATGAACTGAGGGAGAAACATTGGAAGGAGATAGGAGATTAAATCAAAACAAAATAAGAATTCAGAGAGACCTCAAGCCCATCCAGTTGTGGCGGGATTCCCTGGAACATAATGGCCTCTCCAACTTGGAAGGAATTCAGGTCATTTTCTTTCTTCAACATTTAACTTATTGATATCTATTTTTTAATTTTATTTTTGATATATTTATATTATTTTTAGATTTACAAAATAGCATTTCTGATTTCTGGACTTTCTAATTTTTAAAAGGGGGAAAAAGACATCAGTAATACCAAATAAGCTATTGTCCCCATTTCAGAAACTGCTGCCAGCTTCATATGGTAGAGATCCCCATATCCCAACCCTAATGAAGTTCCATCATGTCTCTTGCAAACTTCAATTTCTCTATATCATGGTCATTACTCAATTAATTCATGTTTTTCTTTTTTTCTCTAGCAGACATACTCCGTTAATTATTTCTTTGATAATGACAGTAATACGTGTGTGTCAACCTAAGCGAAATTCTCTTTTAAATTGCTTAATGTTAATTAATTTAACATTTAATTTAACATATTTCTTAAACATTTAAAATTTATCCATCAAGTCCTTTTCTGCATTTTTTTCTCATTTTAATAAGGAGATGCAAAGTGTGACTAGCAGTCCATATTTATTAAGAGTTTCAGTGCCCAAGCTTTACAAAGAAACAAAACAAAAAAGTCTACATACCATAGGGGCAAGAAAAAGACAAAGTAAGGCACAGAAATGGACAACGGTAGCATGTGCCAGTCCCGGAAGACATAAGACACTCCAGCCAGTAACAACTGTCCCATGCTTATAACCAGAGACCTCACTGTTAGGATTATGGGTAGGGCATTGGTTGGCAGCCATTCTATAACTTAAAGGAAACGTATCGACAGCTAATCATATAAATAGTGTGCTAAAAACTTGACAAAATTAAGTGAAAGAAGACAAGAACTAAGTCACACTTACGGAGTATAAGAGTAGTGGTGTACATCGCTCCCATTGACATTGCCATAAGGAGTCAAATGAAACAATAAATTGGGAAGGTTGGGGCAAAAATTGAACAAGTGCCCAGTAGTGCAAAGGACAGGGGAAAAGTCAACAATATGGGTTTCCGGCCAAATCCAAAAGATCAGAGGGAAAAAAAAGTATCTGCCATTGTACAATTGTATGAATTATTCCAAGAATTTCCAGCTTGGGAGATGTCCTCTCTTCTCTGTTCTGCTGTTCTGAACTTTCTCACAACAAGCATCATATGGAAAAATTCTAATAAATAGATATCTCTCCCCAAAGACTGTTAGTTTTATGTGATCAGAATAGTTTTTACACATCATAGAAATATCAGTATCTAGTTACGTCTGGAAAATAATAGCTTTGACTGATGATTCATTGGACTGACTTCTCAAACCAATCTTAATTTCTCTCCAATTAAAATCTCTCCAACTTTGTTCTTGGATTCTGTATAACTTTATCAGACCATTATAATCCCTCTGTCACCATCCTCCATAATCAAGCCTTCCTCTATCTTTCCTTCATTTATAAGACATTTTTTTAATAAACATGTTTTATTGGTTTTGCTTATACCATCAGAACAAAAACTACCGATTATCATTTCCCTAAAATAGAAAATTGACCTAAAATATACTGATGCTTTTCGAAAGATAGCAATTGAAAAGAGTGATAGCAGCAGGTATTTGATATCTTTGTCTTTTAAAAATCTTCAGGCTGCAGAAAAACATGTGACCAAGATTGTTATGATTATCCATTATAGATTTTCATCAGTACATGTAGCAATTTTGGTGACAGTACAGTAAGACTCAAGGATGAGTGACAGACAATATAAGTCATAAGAAATGATGCATAGTACTAATCCTTACAAAGTCATTATCGAAGAAACTGGTATGTGTTCAAAAGTTATCTAAATACTTCACGTTAAGTACAGAGTAGCCATTGAGATTACATCCCATACTTATGGCATATTTTTCAGAAATGGCCAAAGCCTAATTTTGCATCTTAGCTTTGTCTTCTACAATATTAGTTGTTAAGAAGCAATTTACATGTATTTTTAACCATAGTCATTTGGTCAGAACATGAATAGTGCTGTGTCAAAGTTGGTAGCCAGCCTTACATGTGTGGTTAACGGTCTGTGCATAATTGGGTATACATCTAAACGTTCAGTGCTCCAATTTAACTGGAAAAGCTGTGAAACACATTTCTGGCAAACCACACTCTTCTTTCCATTTTCCCTTCAAGGGAAATATTTTTGTCAATTACCATTGAATAATGCTAGGGCTGATTTGTAGATCTCATTTGTTCATTTCTTTTCTTCGATAGAATCTTCCAAGGCATTTACAACATTTCATAATCTTTAAAATGTTTGACTAACCAGTTAATCTGTTTACAGTGTGTTATTGTACATTTCTCTTCTAGTGCCCTTTTCTTACCCTTGAAGATTTTCCTAAATACCTTTATTGTGCCTCAAAAATATCAATAATTCAATTATGCTTTGCTGTATAAAGAATACTATCCAAATTCCTTAACCTGAAATTTAAATCCTTATGATTTTATATGAAATTTT
>NW_011888840.1:1726035-1728738 GCF_000151845.1 Pteropus vampyrus | reverse complement strand
CAAAATATGAGACTTGCTTGTCAGTAATGTAGCCAACTGCAGGAGTTCCAATCACATATCCTGTCAAATAAATGGACCGTGACCATAATCTGAGTGACTGTGATTTACATACTAAATCCCACTGAAAAGAGAAAAAGGGTAGCTTCAAAGGTCACAGAACAATTAAAATCAGACATGCAAGCTGTAAAATCATTCAGTCTGAGGTAAAGAACATCATGTTGATGATCTATGCTTGAAAAATGAGAGATGTATGCTTGAAAAAGGTTTAAAAGTTGCAAAGAAGATGTCATAAATGCTCATTATGTTCAAAAGACTTTCGAGAGGCTCTTGTGATATATTAATGACCAATACACTCTTCATTAAGGATTTGAGAAACTGTGGAAGGAAAAGAGACACGGAAAAAATACTGGGATTAGGGGAAATGGGAATAAATGTGAAGTGTTAAGATTATATGGTAATGGAAGAACTAAAATAATCTGAGAGGATAGGGATTGTTTTTATAAAAAAAGTGTAATTATTTTTATAAAAAAGTGTAATTAATCTGAAACTTCCTGTCTGTATAAAAGGAAAGGAAGGATTGTGAGCAAAAGGTGTTCATAGTAAGAGTTCATTAAGGTGAAAGTATTAAATTCTATTCTATTCCATTGAATTTCTTTCCATTTATGAGCTTTGCCAGAAACTACATGGAGGATGTGTCCGGAGAAAAAACTGTAAGATATATGGAATGATATTAAAATTGAGAAATCTTATATTTCAGATCATTCAAATAATTTATTGGAATACACATAATGAACTAAGACAAAGAATCTATTGATATGTTTAAGGACTATAGCATGATTGGATTTTTGTTTTAGGAAAATAAATCTTGCTGTAGTGTATAAAATATATCAGGAGAATACAAATGTAGGGGAGAAAAATTAGGGGGTTATTAAAATAATGGAGGTAAAGTTTGTGATTTGACTGGTTTGATAGCAGTGGAAGTGGAAATATCAATACAGATACTCAGATAAATTCTATAATAAGATGACAGAAAATTAGATTAAAAAGATGAAGGAAAGAGAAAATTAATTATGGTCCTCAGATTTGTGATCTGAACAAGTTATGTATAAAATTTGCATTTCTGAGACATGCATCATTGGCCTGCAAATTGTAGTGAGAAAATACATTAGATCAAGATGTTTTTGAGGCATTCAAATGGATATTTATGATAGATAATTTTATATTTTAAATGGTTTTACTTATTTCTTATATAGAATTCTCAATGTTTGAATGAAAAAATGAAGAGAGAAATAATGAAAGGAAGCAATATTATAATAAAACATATTTTGTCAAGTGGAACTGCACTAAATCAACAGTTTTAGTGAAGTAATGAAGATAAACTGCAGACTCACAATAACATTAATGAATAATGTTATTTTTGGCAGCATATTTTAACAATAACATCGGCAAATTGGAACAATAGAAAAAATAGAGTTCATGATGAAAAAATAATATTCTATGTCATCTGAAAGTCTCTTTAGGAAAGTGAAATATTTTTCTGAATTCTTAATTTTCATAATGCTTGTCTGTATTCAGTTATCTTAACAAAAAATGGTGGTAGTTTTTTTTTTTGGATGTGCACGTTATACCAAGGTAGATATAATTAATGAAAATTTCAAGTGAGCCACTTACCATTGCTGACTACCTGAGATTCAGTTGCCTATTCATAAAATGTGAAACATATCTATCACAAAGGGTTAACATAAAAATTATTAAACTTTTTTGTGTTGAGTTTTTTAGTAATAAATTGAGCTACCAACTTGAGACCTTTTCATGTTTTTAAATTTAATAACTTTAACATACCTAATAGGTAATATTTCATTTTTTGGCTTTGGCAATGTTAATTTATATGCTTAAGATCACATACAAGTAATTGCCAAACTGGGATTTACACACCGGTCTGCCTGCCTCCCCAAATGACTCTTCACTGCTAGGATAGGCTAAAAAGCTAATACAGTTCCTGAGTGGTGACTATTCAGCAAATGTTCCCTCTCCCTTTTCCCTCATATAATTTAATTTTCTTTTTCATTATATGAGTGACATATCCTAAGCCTAAATGCATCTTAAACAAATTTAATATAGAGTCTTATAGGTAGAAAATGACAGGTTGCTGATTTTTCCTATTATTTCATACCTTAGTTACAATAGTAGAGGTAAATATGCTTTGGTCATAGGTCCAGCGGTCCAAGCATGGTTCCATCTCCAGTTCAGTGCTATTTATGGTCAAGTCACTGGAGTTTAAAAGTTGCCACTGGGTTTGACGGAACTGACGACATTGTTCCTGCTTGTTGTTTGCATTCATCGGGATGGAAATTCTTAGGAGTGCTTCCGTTGATAGGTTCCAAGAAAGCTTGCTTTTAGATGTGATGTTGTCAAGGAGATGGACGTAGCAACGGTGAGCAGAAATGGCTGCAGAAAAGTTTTCCACTAAGTTGTCAGTGCTCAGGAGTATTATTAGTGAGAAGGTGGAAATTACAAGTATAATTTGGAATCTTCCAAAATTTCCCGCATGTTGAATAAGTTCTGAGAAGGCCATGGTGCTGGGATGGAAGCAGCAATGTGAGGAATAAGAATTTTCTGAAAACATCTTGATATTGACAAATACTTCTAATTTATTGACCCCCCCAAAATCCTCCAAATACTTATTTATAACAGTATGACTAG
>NW_011888840.1:1715499-1724915 GCF_000151845.1 Pteropus vampyrus | reverse complement strand
TTAAAAAATGGGCAGAAGATCTGAACAGATATTTCTCCAATTAGGAAATACAGATAGCCAATATGAAAAGATGCTCAAGGTCATTAATCATCTCAGCAATGCAAATTAAAAACACAATGAGATATCACCTCATACCTGTCAGAATGGCTATCATCGATAAAGAACAACGAGTATTGGCAAGGATGCGGAGAAAAGAGAACTTTCATACACTGTTGGTGGGAATGCAAATTGGTACAGCCACTATGGAAAACAGTCTAGAGGTTTCTCAAAAAATTAAAAATGGATATACCTTTTGATCCAGCAGTTGCACTTCTGGGAATTTATCCAAAGAAAACCGAAACAATAATTCGTAAAGATCTATGCACCACTATGTTCATGGCAGCACAATTTACAATAGCCAAATTAGTAGTTGATAGTCGTGGGGATGGGGAGCACAGCATAAGGAATGCAGTTAGCATTAATGTAATGGCTAGGTGGAGAGCCAGAGGAGAGAAAGAGCAATTAGGGAGATCATTTTATAAACTATGTAAATGTTGAACCAATGTACTGTATACTTGAAACTAATAATAAAATAAAATTAAAAAAAAATATTATGTCTTGACTTTCTCTTTTCAGTAATGCTGAGTCAAATTGTACATATCAACTATCATTTAGAAAAACTAAAAAACTAAAAGATATGCAGATAGATTAACATACAGATCTAAAAGCTTTGAAAGAGAAACAAGCTTTTGAGGAATTATTGGGCACAAGTTAAGGCAAACGAAAGTTTAATAAGGTAAGCTTCAAATTAACGTTTATTTTGTGGGCATGCTGATATAAGAAAAGTATTAAATTTGTTTAAATACATTTACAAGTCAGTGAAAGGAAAAAAATAAAGCTCAGAATTGAAATAGTGTGAAGGGTCTAACAAAGACTCCGTCCATAGTAATTGCAACTAAAACTAACTGCATCTTCAGGATAAGAGGTAACTCACAGTGGTTTAGTCCTGTATTGTAATAATCACGTTTCAAACACCTTGGTCATAGAATCTTAAGCATGAAATTTGAATTATGTTTCACAATAAGAACTTTTCTATGTATAATAATTAGAAATGATGAAAAGCAAAATCTTTTTTTGAGGAAGGTATCTTTCTTTATCTTAACTATCACATTATTATATATAGCATTATACACTAGTAGAGAAATGACCATCACTCTTATAAATAACATCAGAGGAAAGTTGATATCTACATGGAAGAAAATAAAATTGTATTATTGCTTTCCATCATGCATAAATCTAAATTTCTAGTAGATTAAGTAAAATGTATAGAAAGGGAAAAGTATACAGCTAATACAAAATAATTAATTTTCTTTAGATAAGAAAAGCTGTCCTCAAAAATACAAAAGCATCATCTATAAATAAAAAAATTGATATATTTACTGTATTATATTTAGAACATTTGTTCATTTAAAGACATCTCAAAGAGAAAAAGTCAAACTACAGAGCATGGAAAATTATTTGTTACACAGATCACCAATAAAAGCCTAGCATCCAGAAAATGTAAACCATGCAAATCAATCATAAACCAATCAATTAATAGAAAAAAAAATTAGGAAAAGATTTGATTAGACACTTTACAAGTTTTGAAATTTTAAGCATATGAAATCATACTCCACAATGTTTCTAATAATCAAAGAAATATCCACCCAGAACAATGTAAATGAACCTTACAAATAAAATCTTGAGTAAAATAATTAAAATAGATAAATAGTGAATGACAATGCTTTGATTTTTTATAACATATAATTCAAAAAAGAGGCAAAATTAACTATATTGTTTTTGTACAAAAAGAAGAAAGAGCAAGAAATCTTCCATAAAAAGTACATTATATTTAACTTAATGTAGAGAGAGTCACCTGATCAGCAATGGGAATAAAAAGATTGCTTCAGGTGTGACAATTTTTATTTCTTGAATCGAGTAGCATTTACAGCTATATAACTTTTTGTAAAACTCTTCAAGTATACTCTATCCTCTTCCCAATAAATTTCACAAAAATGAATGCTTTCAAAAATAATATATACATTACAATAGCATATAAAAATTGTGAACATATTAATAAAAAGGTATTACACTTTTGTAACTATAGATAGCTTAAAAACTTTAAAATACTAAATTGCCTATATTTAGAAATATACATTTATTAATTATTCTCTAAATACAATCTAATATCAATATTGATCACATCAGTGTTTTCAAAAACTCTAAAATTACTATTAATGTCAAAAATTTATTCTCAAATTCACAATCAAACATGTGTCAACAGAAGGAAGTTTAACTTTGGATGGTAAGCACAATGCAATATACATATGACGAATTGTATACTTGAAACCTATATAAGTCTATTAACCAATGTCACCCCAATAAATTTAATAAAAAAAAGAAAAGAAAACAAATCTGCAAGTAGTAGTTAGATCTATTTTGAAAAACAGTAATAAAGAGTAGAACATGAACCTATTATTAACCACATGTAAAATCTTACTGTTATAATTTTTTTGTAGCTAAACCAAAATTAGATTAATGGACAAGAAAATAAAGGTCAAAAATAATTTCTATATATGTCTGTATAGAGATATCTGATTTACAATAAAGATGGAGTTAAATATTTGTTGCTAGAGCTGAGAAAAATGGCTCAATAACCTTTTATGATATACACATATTATCAATACTGATGAATTTAAAATTTCATTATGCAGAAATAAACTCTAAAGCTAAACTAATAGAAGAAAACAAATAAGATTCTCTTATGAGTCTAAGTGAAGGGACAACTCCCTAAAAATAATAAAAACCCTCAAACCATGAGGTAAATAGTGGATTTGAAGATTGCAATTAAAGGTCTAGTTTTAGCTAAAAACAAAACAGAATATATTAACAAACGAACCAATTTAGAGAATTTACTTAACATTATTTAGGCAATGATATCTATATTGATCAAGCAGTTACTACAAATCAAGAAATATATTGGAGACCTAAAAGAAAAATCCCCAAAGACATAATAATAAAAGTGGTAAGCTCGTGTTATGGGATATATTTACTAGTAATCAGAAAAATATTAAGTAAATAACAATGTGGCAACACTTCAGAATTATTGTGATTGGCATTAACTAAGATATCTATCACATAATTTTTTTTTTTTTTAGTGCCATGTTGCTCATTTCATTTACGATTCACGTGATTTTAAAGGTGATTGAATTTCAGGTATTAGCACAGGTATCCATTATTAAGGGACCGAATAAGACAAATATTTCATGGAATATTATGTCATAATAAATTATGTCTTATATAGCAACAACCAGAGATCTCAGGACCAAAGAGCTCAATTAATACATAAGAAACATGAA
This sequence comes from Pteropus vampyrus, assembly GCF_000151845.1. Taxonomy (NCBI): domain Eukaryota; kingdom Metazoa; phylum Chordata; class Mammalia; order Chiroptera; family Pteropodidae; genus Pteropus; species Pteropus vampyrus. Next base: position 1,721,538 of record NW_011888840.1, on the reverse strand, counting down.
GTGTTCTGTTGTAGAATATTTTTTAAATAAGGTAGAGAAGAGCACAAAATAACACTGTGTACTTTACAAGAAATTACAAAGAACACAGCAACATTACTGCTTATATAGAGGCTTAGTGAAAGAATAATGGCAACTAGGTAAGAAGAGGAAAAAGGATGCATAATTTTAAAAAATGACGAGTGGTTCCATAAAAAGAAGTGTGACAAATCTAAGTCTCTACATCTGAAATATAAAAGGAATAAAAATAATTAAACATTCCTAGTTCTTATTTTTCTATGTAGGTGCTTGTGAGTAATAAGATCAGTGTTACTTAAGTTATTGTTATTTCTTCCAAAAGCAAGAAGAAAAGGTGAAAATTCCTTCTTGCTTTTATAAGGAAAGACACATGTGGGAGGATTCTCCACAGCATTTCTACACATCTTATGTCTACATGCTTTTGTTCAGAATTATCAATTCAAAAAGATTTAGAATGTGGAGATTGTCTCTTTAACTGGGGAAGAGAGCAGATTTGTTTCCTGACCAGGATAACATAGTACTTCTCCTTAAGACTAGCCACTTTAATAGAATGAGATTTACTATATTTTGAGTTCCTCAGCTGTGATAAAAATGCACAGTGTGTGTAGCATCTACATGTGCAACTCCTTATTCCCCCTGGGAGTTGGGAAAGCCAAAACCAATGTGCCCATGAAGCTCATTCTTCATGACAGGCATGAGACATGAGGCTTCTTTCTTCTGCCAGCACCTGTAAAATGGTATCAGTCTACCCCATAGGCTTCCAAGTAAAATCTCAGATCCTCACGCTTCTTGTCAACCTCCCTTTTTGCAACATTGGTTTCTGAAAAATATAGTATCTTGAATATTTAAAGCAATAGAGTAAAAATGTAACTCTCAACCAAACATAGCACTTATAACAACTTTATCCTTATCTGCCCATTCTTCACAATTTGAAAATTTATAAAGTTACATCATTAGTAAGGAACCAAGAGATATTTGAACCCAGACAGTCTTATTCCATTCTTGAAGCTCTTAACCACTTAGGCTGTGAGAGACGAATCAGAATGTGAACTGTACTGAGGGTCCACTAAAGGTATGAAAAGTCCTTCCTTCTTCTTGGTGTCAGATGGAACCAGATGCTAAGTATATATAAGCCTGAATTTACTTATCTAACATAATGAAAGAGCGAGAATGTCAACAAAGAGATAGAAAAATAAGAAAGTACCAAACAGAAGTTATAACTGAACTGAAAAAAATACACTAAAGAGGTTCAAGTGCAGAATTCATGAAATAGAAGCACAAATCCGCAAGCCGGAAGGCGAAGTAATGGAAAACACCCAGACAGAGCACCAAAATGAAAAAAAAAAGAAAACTTTTTTTTTTTAAGTAAGAATACCTTAAGGCAAAGTAGAATAACGCTTGCAAAAAAAGGTCCAAGAAAGAAAAGAGAGGAAGAGAGAAAGGGCTGGAGAAACTATTTGTAGAAATAATGGCTGAAAACTTTCCTGATCTGGAGAAGGAAACAAACATCCAGGTCCAGGAAGCCCAAAGAGTTCCAACTAAGATGAACCCTAAGAGAAACACGTGAAGACACATTATAATCAAAATGGTAAAATTTGAGGATGAAGAGAGAATCTTAAAAGCAGAGTAAAAAGCAGGGTAACCCTATCAGAATATCAGCAGATTTTTCAGCAGAAATTTTTACAGGCCAGAAGGGAGTGGCATGACATATTTAATGTGCTGAAAGAAAAAAAAAAAATTCCAACCAAGAATTCTGTAGCCCACATGATTATGATTCAGAATTAGAGGAGAGATAGAGAGTTTTTCAGGTAAGCAAAAGCGAAATGAGATCATCACTACTAAACAGACCTTATGAGAAATGTTAAAAAGACTTCTCTAAGCTAAAAAGAAAGACACTAATTAATAATAAGGAAACTTATGAAAGTAAAAATCGCACTGGAAAATGTAAATAATGAAGATGATGAATTAGTCAGCTATAAAGCGAGTATGAAAGTAAAAGAACAACAGCAGTAAATTAACTAAAATCACAATAATTAGATAAGGGATATGTGGAATAAAGATATGTTAAAAGTGTCATCCAAAATATAAAATGTGAGGAGGGAAGGAAAAATGTAAAACTTTGGAATGTGTTCAAATTTTTCAATTATAGTTGACATACAATATTATATTAGTTTCTGGTGTGCAGCATTGTGATTAGACATTTACTTACCTTAACAAACATATTTTTAAATGCTTAGCGAATGTAAGATCTCATAAACCTTCTTGTGAATTGTCATATTGTGAGCGGTGTGTAGCTTATAGGTGATAAATCCAGTCATGTATTTTTTTTCCCAACCCTCTGGTTCCTCTTCTTCACATTACGCAAGGGAAGCTCTGGCATCTCAACCTCAATGAATTAAATTGGACCTAAGTTGGTTAATCAAAAAGTAAAATTTAGAGCCACCTCCAACAGAAGAGCCAACTCGTGAAATCTAGACTCTCTATTAAATGCAAGTATTGTGTTAAATTTGATCCAATTGTGTGTTATATTTTGCCCTCATTAGTCTTTCGCCCTTAGAATCCACCTACACATATTTTTCTGTTTTCTGCAGGTATGTATTAGCAAAGTCTTGCAATTCTCTTGGAGAATAAGCTATTTCCTATTGGGTTGTATTGTGTACCTATACTCTGGAAGCAGATTGAATTTCAGTTTTGGCTGTGGGTCTAGTGGGGAAAGAAATGGCTTTGATTTGTCTTGAGAATATTCATTCCTCTTTTATGGTATGCACCATAGTAATGTTTTCAGTGTTTTCAAGCAATTGAACGCTAGTGTCCTCAGATGCCAAGTGCAAGTTTCCACTGGCAAAGAAGCTAAGAGTGACCTGAAAGTTCGAGAGCATCAGTGTCATATGGGCCTACAGATGTCCTCATTCCAAGGTTCAGATCCATTCTTCTCTCAGTCAGTGCTCTTATTTTATGTGGGAACCTTAGTGAGACTTTCAGTTCAATTGCGATGCATTCAACAACCTATACAATTAAATTTCATGGTTTTTTCCCCCCAAAAAAACAAACCCGGGGCCAAAAGCAAAAAAAAAATTTTTTTTTAGGGTTCTTATGGAGGGTTTCGGGTTTAAAGACTGACTTGTGCCGAGAGTGAATGGACTTTGCGCTTGCTTTCATGTTCTATTAAAATACTGGAGTGTATTCATTAGTATCCATCACACACTGGAGTCTTTGTAATCATTCTTATTGCCATTACAATCAATTTAAGCAGCCACTAAGACTCCTAGGACATTTGCTTCAGTTGACGCTATCACAATCAACAAGGTGATAGGCTAATTAGATACCACCACGTGCCATAAATTACCAGCATTCCATTCACCATTGGCAATGAGCTGGGCCAAAAAACATGGTCAAACCATCTCTATTCCAATGTTGTCAGGAATTTCTTGTGGGAACATTTATTATACCAATTCTCTCTCAGTCAGGGTCCAGTCAGGATATACAAACTACACAGTAATTTGAACAAGGAAGCTAAGATATAAAAAATTATTAACTATCTATAGGGATTTATATATTAAGAGTAAGTAAAATGAAACTCTAAAGCATATTATAGGGCTCAGAAGAGTTCTGAAAGAAGGAACGAGTTAAAGTAGGGGCATTTCCCTAAGTTGGAATACAGACCTTATTGAAGAGAATGTGTTTTCAGCCCACTGGATGACAAAGTTCACTGGAAGTTTTCTAGGCTACTGCTGGTCTAAAGTTGGTGGATCAAAGCTGGTAGGATGCAAATCTTGAACCTGAATTGGTAGGCAAGAAGCTTTCTCACTGGCTGGCAGGAGACCCTTGCCTTGTGTGGTTCAACTTTACAGCAAGCCAGATGAGGCACCTACAGATTCACCAGGAACTGCAGAACTCATTAAAAAGTTGCCTGTGGCAGTATGCTACTGAATTCCCAAGAAACTGACAATGTTGACCATGGAACTTACAAGAAGTCTACTAATGGAGTGTGTCACTGAAATAATTTCCAAGAATCCCTCTGGGTTGGCAGTGACTTCCTAGTAGAACACCATGGGATATACAGAGAAGCATCTTACTCAACACAGAGAAGCCAGATGCAGAAACTGTGGTACTTCCAGCCAAGCTATCTGTGTAAGTGCTGCCAAAACTCACTGAGAGTGAACTTTGCTGGATGTTGCATAAGTCATTCCAGTGCTGAAGGTATATGAAGAAAGAAAGACATGCCAGAAACAGAGAGAAGCCCCTCCCTGTGTCTCTCTAGCAGTGTTTACTAACAAAAGTTACCATGTAGGCCAGAAAGGAAGAAATATTTCAAGCCCCCACGGTACAATGATGAGTACATTTGTAGCTGAGAGGCAATTATATCATCACTGGCACAGACTAGATTTAGCATTCTGGGTTGTTTTTTCTCTCTCAATTTCAAATGGTTCTCTTTTACTTTCTTTTGTTTTCACTCACATCTATGGCAAGCCAATTGTTAATTATAGGCATACCTTATTATTTTATTGTGCTTTGTTTTATTGAGTTTTACAGGTATTGTTTTTCTTATGATACATATTGAAGGTTTGTGGCAACCCTGTATTGAGCAAGTCTACCAGTGTCATTTTTCCAAAAGCACTTGCCTACTTCATGACTCTATATCATATTTTAGTGATTCTCATAATATTTCAAACTTTTTCATTATTATAATAATCTGTGATGAGTGGTCTTTGATGTTACTATTGTAATTGTTTGGGGGCATCACTAACCATGCCTACATGAGACAGTGAACTTAATTGATAAATGTTTTATGCGTTTTGACTGTTCCACTGACCAGCTCTTCTCTCATCTCTCTCCCTCTCCTCAGGCCTCCCTATTCCCTGAGACACAGGAATACTGAAATTAGGCCAATTAATAACCCTATAATGGCCTCTAGGTGTTCAAGTGAAGGAAAGAATTGCATGTCTCTCACTTTAAATCAAAAGCTAGAAATGATTACACTTAGTGAGGAAGGCTTGTCAAAAGCTGAGATAGGCCAAAAGTTAGGCCTCTTTGTGCAAGTTTGTCAGATTTGAAAATAAAGAAAAAGTTCTTGAAGAAAATTAAAAGCGCTGATCCAGCGAACATGCAAATGGTAAGAAAATAAATAGCCTTATTGCTAATATGGAAAAAGTTTTAGGAGTCTGTTTAGAAGATCAAACCAGCCACAACATTCCCTCAAGCCAAAGCCACATCCAGAGCAAGGCCCTATCAGAGAGGTAAGAAAGCTTAAAACAAAAGTTTGAAGCCAGCAGAATTTGGTTCATGAGGTTTAAGGAAAGAAACAATCTCTAGAACATAGAAGTGCAAGGTGAAACAGCAAGCAATGATATAAAAGGTGCAAGTTATCCAAAGGAGCTAGCTGAGATAATTATGCCAGTGGCTACACTAAACAACAGGTTTTCAATGTAGACAAAACAGGTTTATATTGGTAGGGGTGCCATCTAGGTCTTTCATAGCTAGAGAAGTCAATGCCTGGCTTCAAAACTTCAAAGGACAGGCTGCCTCTCTTATTAGGGGCTAATGCAGCTGTTGACTGTAGGTTGTAGTCAGTGCTCATTTACCATTCTGAAATCCTAGAATGATAACTTAAGAATTATTCTAAATCTACTCTGCCTGTGCTCTATAAATGAAACAACAAAGCCCGGATGACAACACGTCTGTTTACAATGTAGTTTATTGAATATTTTAAGCCCACTGTAGAGAACTACTGCTTAGAAAGATTCCTTTCAAAATATTACTGTTCATTGACATGCACCTGGTTACTTAAGGGCAATGATGGAAATGGACAATGGGATTAATGTTGTTTTCATGTCTGCTAAAACAATAGCCACTCTACAGCCTATGGGTCAAGGAGTCATTCTGACTATCCTGTCTTATTATTTAAAAAATACATTTTGTAAGGCTATAGCTGCCATTGATTGTGATTCCTCTGATGGATCTGGGCAAAGTAAATTGAAAACTTTCTGGAAAGAATTCACCTTTCTAGATGTCATTAAGAGCATT
>NW_011888840.1:1702770-1714709 GCF_000151845.1 Pteropus vampyrus | reverse complement strand
AGGGTTCTTTGCTTCTTATATATGTAGATACCATTTAAATTCCAGATAATTCAATCTGATTGCAGAAACCTGAGGGCTATATGCAAGGGACTTGGAAAGTAAGTAGCTTACATGTTAATATTCTATAATATTCCTTTTTAAGAATCATAATGCGTGTGGGGAGAGGGTGTGGGCTCTTTCCTTAACATAGAAAAAGTTTGGATGCTGGTTGATAAAAACAAATAACAAATGACCATATGGTTTCCTTCAATTTGTGATGAGAGAGCCCAATACTACTGAAAGAATGCACTTCTTTAATCATGACTCTAGTTGACAGAAAAGGAACTTCTCTAAGGGAACCACTGATTTAAATGCTTTTGAATCCCAGATATGAAGACATTTGATGCTAATTTGTTTAAAGTCTTATCAACATACTAGGTTCCAGCAGAAGCTCAGAGCGTGTAATTGAATCTGAATGAGAATTATGATCGCTTCAGAAATCATGGCTGTATTTCTCCAATCTCTCTATTTTATTTTATTCTTATCAACATCCACTTGTTTAGGAAATATAATATTATTTATTGCTTATTCCGTACAGAAGTTTTTAATTATTTTAATGTGATTCCTCTTCAGAATGTAGCAAAGTGCTGTGTGCTCAGCTCTAGTTTGTCAACCTGATAAATTAAATATTGCTCACATTACACTCTGCCTATGGCTTAGTTCTGGACCTCACAGACTGATTTCTAACACATTTCTTTTATGACGGCCCAAATTTCTCTCCAACTTCTCCAAATTATTTGCTAGCACAAGTCTCCTGTACTTAACTTCATACTTTATGCAAAATTAACTGAAAATAGAGTACAGATCTTAATGTAAATCTTCAAACTATAATGATTTTAGAAGAAAACATAGAAAATATTTTTGATCTAGGGTTAGGCAAAAATGTCCTTAGACAAGCTAACAAAGGCACAACCATAAAAGAAAAAAAAAACTCACAATAAACAGAATTTTATTAATACCAAAAACTTTTGGTCTATAAAGGTTTCTGTTAAGAGAATTGAAATAAAAGCCACAGATTAGAAGAAAATATTTTCCAAATGCATATGTCTTAAAATATTTGCATCCAGAATATTTGATGAAAACTCTAAACCCAAGACTAAAAAAAGCAAATAATTTAAACAGAAAATGAGCAAAAGAGTCTTTGACACTTCACCAAAGATGATATATAAATGGCACATGTAAAGATGATCAACGTTATCAGTCACTATAAAGATGATCAACATTATCAGTCATTATGAAACTGTAGATAATGACATCATGAGATACCACTCCAAACTCAATAGAAAACTTAAAAATACAGATAGTACTAAGTTCTGGAAAGGATGCAGACCAACTGAATTTCTCCTGGTGGGAATACATTATGGTGGGAATGTAAAACACAACCAATCTGGAAACAGTTTGGCACTTTTTATGAGGTTAAACACATACTTAACACATGGCTCAGAAATTCTCCTGGACATTTATCTTAGAGAAAGGAAAACTGGCTCATGTAAATATATAAGTATCTATAGCATCTTCATTTTCATTAGTCAAAACTTGAAAACGATGTAAATCTCGTTCAAACAATGAATGCATAAAGACAAAATATTGGATCATTTTTCTCTTGTCTTTTTGATGCCGGCAAAAACAAACAACCCAATTAAAAAATGGACAGACAACCTGAACAGACATTTCTTCCCAGAAGACATACAAATGGCCACCAGACATAGAATGGCTATCTTCAGTAGGACGAGTAATAACAAACGTTGGAAAGGTTGTGGAGAAAAGGGGGCCAAATATTGGTGACGGAAGGAGATTTGACTTCTGGTGGTGAACATAGAATGCGATATAGAGATAATGTATTATTGAATTATACACTTGAAATCTATATAATTTTATTAACAAATGTCACCTCCAATAAATTTAATAAAAAGTACTAAAAATTAGCATCTTAGTCATAAAAAAAGACAAAAGAGAAGTTTGGTGAGGATGTGGAGAAAGACAACCCTGTGCACCATTGGTATTGATGTAAGTCGGTGCAGTAGCTGTGGAAAACAGTATGGCGGCGCCTCAAAAAATTAAAAAGAACTACCATACAACCCAGCAATCTTGCTTTTAGATACAAAAGCAAAGGAAATGGAATTAGTATCTCATAAGGTTATGTAGACTTTCGTGTTCATTGCAGCATTATTCACAACAGTCAAAATATCAAAACAATCCAAGTGTCTGCCAATGGATGAATGGGTAAAGAAGATGACATTCTACATAACATATATTCATATTCATAATAGATACACACACATATACACACAATGGAATGTTATTTGGTCTTTAAAAAAAAAAAAAGGAAATCCTGTCATTAGCAATGACATGGATAGACCTGAAGGACATTATGCCAATTGAAATAAGCCAGACACAGAAACACAAATACTGCATGATCTCATTTATATGAGGAAACTAAAAATGTCATATTCATAGAAACAGAGAGTAGACTCGTGGTTCCCAGGGATTGCAGGGTGAAGGAAATGGGGAGAAGTTGATCAACAGTTACAATGATTCAATATGCAGAATGAGTAAGTTCTGGAAATCTAATGTACAATGTGGTGACTATAACTAATAATACTGTATTGTATACTTGAAAATTGCAAAGAGAATATATCGTAACTGTTTTCACAAGAAGTAACTATCTGATGTTATGGATACATTAATTAGCTTGATTATGCTAATCATGTCACAATGAATATAAAACGTCATGTTATATACCTTACACACATACAATCTTTTTCAATTATACCTCGATACGCTAGATAAAAAAGACTGTGTACACACATACAATGGAATACTACCCTGCCTTAAAAGGAACAAATTATTAATATATATAACAACTTGGAGTGATCTCATGAGCATTATACTAAATAGAAAAAAGGCAACTTCAAAAGGTTACATGTGGTATGATTTCATTTATATATCATTCTTTGTGAGCTATTGCTCTGTGACCAATATTTCCTGAGTGATTCGTTCATAATCAAACATTCGATCCTCAGGACAAGCCAAGGAGATAGGCATAATTATGATCCATATATCTTAGATAAGAAATGACAACACAAAGAAGTTAAAATCTCCTCAGTTTGCATAGCCACTAAGCGGCAGAGCAAATACTCATGTGCAGCGAGTCTCTTTCCAGAGCGAGAAACTCAAGGCACAAATATCACAGTGTCACTCACATATCCTAATGGCTTGTCTTCAATATTTATGCCTTTAAAGAGAGACATTTCCTAACCATTCTGTCTAATGTCACTCTGGACTTCTTCCTCCTTATTTCCTTAGCAGTCTTTATTTTTAATCATGACATTTCTTCCTGACATATTATGGATATGTCACTTATTATCTGTCCTCTCTTTCTGAAAGGTATGCTCATGAGAAGAAGGACTTTATTTATGTTGTTCATACCTGGATTTGTACTGTCTAGAAGAGAAATGGACAGAGGTGTTAAATAGTTATTAAAGATTGGAAGCAACTTTTTTGAGGAATATATTATTTTTATATTTTTATAATTGAAGAAACAATATCACACCATAGTGAATAATTTAGTTGAACTTCTAATATAGTCCTATGGTTTAAAACAAGGTACTCTTAGCCACAATAAAATATTACTTCTTAATGTAATTAGAGTTGAACTTCCTGTCTGAAATGTGCTACCATCAGCTCTCATTTTATTAAAGCATTGCTCAAAAATTTTTCATGAAACTCCCTGGGTCTCTGCAAATTATTTTTGAGCTACAACTTCCTCAAATGACTACAAAATATATTTCTTCTCAAATGCTAGTTCTGAATTTATTATTATTTTTAATTGCACATCTGCTTCATCTTAGAATAAAAGTCTAAGTTCATAGTGTTGGTAAAGTTCTCTGAAAGTTAAAGAATTAAGGAAGATAAGAAACCTCAGCAAACAAAGGCAACAGATTATCTTGCACATGTTAGGATTGGCAATGATCTCCGTTTTCTTGGAACCATGTTTGAGAAAAGTAAGTTCTTCCTTCATTGTGGGTTGCATAATCTTCAAAGAGAAAAGAAATAGAAACACACTTATGATATTACGTTTGGGTATGGGCCAAGAACGGAGGAAAAAAGATAAGGAAAAGAAAACTGTGCTGAGTTTATTATCTACAATCATTTTTTGATCTCTCCACATCACTTCACATCCTGACTTAAGAACCAAGTTAAAAATAATTTTCTTTCTAAATTCATATTAATATTATCCTTGAACCATTTTGTGGCTCTTTACAGTATAGAGCTGTACTGGCCATTTTGAAAGCCAACATGTGCCCATGGAGTGCTTGAAAAACGGTTAGTTTGAATTGAGATGTCCTGTAAACATAACATATATACTAGATTTTAAAAACTTACTATGAAGCACAGAATATATACTATTTCAATCATTTTATATTAATTAGATGTTGATTAATAATATTTTAGATCTATTAGGCTAAGCAAAATAAAATATTGTTTGTTTCTATCACCTGTGTATTTTTATACATTTCTAATATGACTGTTAGAAAATGGAAAATATGTGGGTCTAATATATTTCTGTTGGACGACAAACACTAGAAAGTATTTGCACACTTTTCATCTCATTTTAGTTGGGTATAAATTCTGTGATGTATTCACTGGAGTTATTAATATCATTCCCACTTTGCAATGTGGAATATAACCCTTAGCAAGCTTAGATATCCACATAAAAATTAAGTTATTCTTCACTAAATAAAAAGAATCTTCCACCAATGACCCTCCGAAAGGAACAATTTTTTATTTACTCACAGTTATCTTCATGGTAGGTATCTTATATTAATTTTCTTATGTGTTTTTGAGTCTTATCAGATTTGGTCATATCTTGCTCTCCCAACACACATCTACTTAGTATCCAATACAAGGTTTATATTGAAGGGAAATTTCTTCTTTTAAAATTTTTATTTTTAGATTAGAGTTGACATTCACTATTATTTTATATTAGTTTCAGGTGTATGGCATAGTGGTTAGACATTTATAACTTACTAAGTGATCTCCTCAATTAGTATAGTACCCACCGGGTACTATACACACTAATTGCAGTATTATTGGCTGTATTCCCTATGCTGTACTTCACATCTTTGTGTGACTATTTTATAACTACCAATTTGTACTTCTTAATCCCTTCACCTTTTTCACATAGCTCCCCAACCTTCCTCCCATCTATCACCAGCTTGTTCTCTGTATCTATGAGTCTGTTTCCATCCTGTTTGTTAGTTTATTTTGTTCTTTAGATTCCACATATTAGTGAAATCGTATGGTATTTGTTTTTCTGTCTGACTTGTTTCACTTAGTGTAATACCCTCTAGGTCTATCTATGTTTCTGCAAATGGTAAAATGTCATTTTTTATGGCTGAGTAATATTCTACTATACATATGTACCACATCTTCCTTACACAATTGCCTATTGATGGGCATTTAGGTTGCGAAGGTATATTTCTTTATGTTTCCAAATATTAGTTCACTGATTTTTTTGAATCAACTTATTTTCCCACAATATCTAGAAATGGTCATACCCCAGTAACATTGGTAAGGAAATAGAGAAAATCCTGTTCTTCTCCATATTTTTGCCACCTTCTTCATCTGACAAATTTTATATGATGGAACCAAGCCCAACTGTCATGTAAAAGCAGCTACAAAATCTTACTATGGAGATTGCTTATGGCTTATATATTCATGTCACACTATGGCTTAGCTTGAAATACAGGCCCTTAGCTTTTAGAATCACAGTTATTCCATCATGAATCCTTTCTCAAAATCATTGACACTTCTCTAATACAGATTTCTGCCTAAGCGACAATGTAGGACAGCCGTGTAGGCTAGATTTTCTAATTTGTCTCCCTTAAATCACAAAGTGGAATAAACCTTGATTAGATTTAACTAGAAAATAATAAAGTGACTTTAGGGTAATACCAGCCCCATAATCTAACTTAAGAGGGAAATTTCTTAAAATGATGAGTATCTTCTGTAATTTTATCATTTCTAAGTTGAGTTACAGTAATTCCTTTTTATCTCATTAAGTGCCTTCCCAGACTGGTTATGTCAAGCAGTGTTTTAATAGCATAACATTTTCATTTTTTACTGATAAGATTAATTACATGGTCAAAAAACTGAATGTTATTAACCATATTTTAGTTTAATACTTTTGGTTATTTGGTTTTTATACTTTTTTTGTGGCGGTGATAAGGTTTATTTCTTTATTGACTGTAATTGTGGAGAATAAACATCAAGACAAAGCCATTTATTTTTCCTTATTTAATGTCCAGACTCCCTGTAGCATCTTTTCTTCCATTACATTTGCTATATTCTTGAGTATTTTTAACGCTTTTTGCAATTTTCTGGATACAGTTGACCCATGGGCAGACTCTGAAGGCCTTCGTTTCTAAGAGAGGCAGGAATATGAACACATACTAGGAAGGCACATCCACTACTGGATTAGAATAAGAGGGAATCCAGTTCCACTCAGCGGTGTTATGTGTTTCTCTAGAGATTCAGAAGTGATAATTCTGGAATTAATTCAAGGTCATTTTTCCCTTTTGACCCCTAACTTATAGATATTTTACTTTCCATTCTTATTTTTACATCTGCTTTTTAGAAAAAACAACTTAATAACGAATAAGTTATTTCTCTAATTCTTTTTTTCAATTTAGAATTTAGTGTTGTCATATGTTCATAACTCATATGCTAAAAGTTCCATAAATTGTCTTCTGTAAAAGCAAATATGTTTCTGGAAATGTTTCTAGTCACTTCTCTGTGATAAACATACTCCCTTTTAGTTCTTCTTCTGATAGTAATAAGTGTGTGTGTGTGTGTGTGTGTGTGTGCATATATGTATCAAGAAAAAAAGACCTAGGGTTTATAATATGTAGTTTCTGATAGATTGATGTAGGTCAAAATATTATAAATAAAATTTATAGTTTAGGAATTTATTGAATTTATGAACAAAAAATATTCTTACCTCAAAGAAAATATTGTAGAATATATCTAAAATCATAAAATAATGTACAAATAATATGTAGTTTGCACAGAATTATTAGAATATAGAAAAATACAACATTCTAAGGTAAATGACATTTTTAAGTATTTAATCAGTTCAAGACATTCATTATAGTTCTAGAAATCTCTGTATGAATGCAATAACTATCAACAGCAATTGATTATACAACTGGATAAGTCAATAGTTTTAAATTGTAGGACAATAAAGTATGTAAGGGAATAGATCAAGATATTATTTCTATTATTCTAGTAGGTTTCTTGCCAAATACTACTGGTAATGTAAAATAACCAATAAAAAAAAAATCAGTGAGTGAATAAAATTATACATTTGTGGCTTAGTGAAAGAGGAGGTAATGTTGCTGTCACTTTAAGAATAGGATCCTTATAAATGGTGCTAATATAACTCCTGGAATGTTTGCTGTTTGGAAATATAGTTTGTCTTATACCAAGGCAAATATTGTGTCTGAGCCTGACACCTTTGGGATTGGAGAGCAAATATAAATCAAGAAATAACGAAAAGTTCACCTTTTCAATTTTGTTTAAAAATTTAATGTGTTTTGTTATTTTTGTTGTTCTTACTTAGTGAAAATGCTGAATTAGCCTAGGATAACATAATCTCTGTGTGTTTTTAAATTTTTGAACAGGTTACGTTCATTATGTAGCAGAGAGAAAATATTCACTTTTTTCTCAACGCCGTCTTCAGATCCTATTTTTTATCCTCTTCTCTGACCCCAAATGACACCTCAGACGAATCTTACAGCATTTCTGTTACTTTTGAGCATTCCAAAGTCATTTTTTTTTAAATATTACAAAGTGCTGTTACATTTTGGGGCTATAGGGTTGATACTCGTTGAAAAACAAGAGTCCTGTTTAGGATAAATAAAAAATCTAGACAAAATGTAAAAAAAATTTTTTTTTTTTTTAATTTGAAGAATGCCAAGGCTCTGAGGAATCTAGAGCACTGTCACTTCAAAAATACAATCCTTATAAATGGTGCTAATATAACTCCTGGAATGTTTGCTGTTTGAAAATATTTAGTTGGTCTTATACCATATAAAAAATAAAGCACAGAGAGTAAGCTTTAAACTTAATGCTGCTTTTCCCTCCAAAGCAGTTATAGGTCTTAAAATAGAAGCTCACGGATTGAGAAGTAGCAGCTAAGAACTGTGGACTCAGAGATCTCTGAAAACCTTCTGGGCCTGGGGATTAAGTTGATGTTCAGCACACAACCCAGTGAGGGACCTCTGGTTTTCTCTTGTGATTCTCAAATGGTAATGACCTTGAGGTGGATAGATTCTGTGAAACTCAAAAGGTCTAAATTATCTGGTGTTCAATTAGCTCAAACTCTGTTTGAATCTAGATGATTCATTTACTTATTTACTTCAATGTAAATATCATAGTTTGATCAATTATATCGTTTCTCAGTGTCATGGGTTACTATCATCCCATTGGTGAGCAGATCTATACTTTCCTAAAGCTGAAGGGCATGACCAAAATGATTCTATGAGTTAGACATCTATTTCTGACAGAACATGAGAAATACTATCAGTTAATAAAAATGATAAATTGAATCTCCATCAAAATTTAAAATTTCTGCTCATCGAGATACTGAGACGAGTAGGCAAACCATAGGTTGGGAGAAGATATATTCAAATCATATGTTTGACAAAGAACCTGTATCCAGATTTTGTAAATTTCTCCTTTAACTCAAAAATAAAAAGCAAAGATTTCTATTACAAAAAGATTTGAACAAATTATTTGCAAATGAATATATTTGAATGGTTATTAAATACATAAAAAGGAATCCAACATCATTCTACTAGGGAATCGAAAATTCAACCACTGTGTGATACCACTTGAAGCCAAAATTAAAAAGACTGACCCACCAAACTTAGATAGAAAATAGAGAAATTTGGACTGGACTGTCGTACATTATTGGTGGTCATATAAAAAAAATAACTGCTTTATAAAATATTTGGCAGTTTTTATTTAAAGTTAAACATGTGCCTATCCACAACTCTACTCCCAGGTTTTACATAAAGAGAACTAAAAAATTTTGTACACGAAAACTTGTATAAATAATTTCATAATGACCTGATTCATTATAGCCAAACCTGGATCAGCACCAATATACATCAACAGATCAGTCGATAAAGGGATTTTGGTACATTGATGCAGTAAAGTACTATTTAGTAATATAAAACAAATATTTTATATAACAAACAGAATTGATGGATTGCAAAATATTATGGTGTGCAAGAGAAACCAGGCATAAATGGAAAGATTCCATTGCTATGAAATTTTAGAATAGGCATAACTCGTTTATGATGATAGAAATCAAAAGAGTTATTACCTCTGGAGAGAAGAGGCAATTGCCTAGAAAGGCAAGTGAGGGAAATTTGAGCATATATGAAATGTTTTATAATTGTTTGGGTTGTAGTTATACTGGTCGGTATATTCGTCAAGTCTTATTGAACTATATCTTTAAGATCAGTGCATTTCATAGTACATATATAATACCACACTGAAAAGTAAAATAAAATAAAAATTTACAAACTGCCCAAAGTAACATATGTTCATACTTTCAGTCTTGCTAAAATTAGAGAGATTTTTTATTTTCCCTGTGCCGTATGTTGGTGTTTTAGTTATCTATTGATTCCTAACAAATTACTCCCTAAATTAGCTTTTCTTCAAGTGGCTATAAACATCAATAAACATTTATAATATCACACAATTTGTAGGGGTTCAGGAATTTGAGAATAGCTGCATGATTCTGGTTTTGGGTTATCTCAAGAGGTTGGAGTCAAGTTATTGGCCACTGGGGCTAACAACTTTGCTTGGAGCTGAAGGATCCCCTTCCAAAATTCACATGGCTAGCAAGTTGATGCTGGCTATTGTCAGGCTAAGTTCCCACCATGAGAACTTCCTCATAAAGTTTCTTGAGTGTCCTCACATCATGACCTCTGGATACCTCAGAGAGATTGTTTCAAGAGAAGGAGAAAGCCAGACAGAACCCATCATATATCTTATTTATTATTTTGATGTTATTAATTAACAATTTTGGAAAATTATTGGGATATTAATTATGTTGTGGGAATTTAAAAATACTAACCTTTAAATATTTCTTCTGGTACCCTGTTCTCCTTGGATTCTGAAATATGCATTGTAGAAAATTTTATCTTTTTTCACTGTTCTTAGATGTACTGTTCCAATGTTTTTACTTCTGTTCCCTTTATTTCATTGGGTAATTTCTAATGACCTTTCTTCAAGTTAAATAATTTTTTCCTTACCTGTGTTAAGTTGAAGATGAGCCCTTCAAAGACATTCTTCATCTTTTATGCAGTATTTTTCATTTCTAGAATTTTCATCCCATTTAAATAATTTTGACTGTTATTTGTTCAAATATTTGTTTGTTTTTTTCTCTTCCTTTGCCTTGAAGGTATTTAATGACAGGGTTACATAAACTTGTTCTAACTCTTTCCAATGCTATGTTTAAATGCTTTTCAATATTTTCCTTTCTGGGCTATGTTATAGTTATTAATGCTATGTCTTCAAGTTCAGCAATATTTTCTTCTCCTGTTAATCACATTCAGTATGGGTTTCATGTCTAGAAGTTAAATTTGGATATTTTTATTTCTTCAGCATCTCTTAATATGTGCGTGCTTTTCTCTAACTCTTCAACTTTTGGACAATATTATTAATAACTTATTTAATGTCTGTGTCTGCTACTTCTATCATCTCAGTTATATAGAACATTTAAAAAATTATTTTATATATCATAACATTGAAACCTCACAATAATTCCATGAGGATAGCAGCATTATCTTTATTATAAACCAGGAAATTGAGTGTTACAAGGAATACGAACCATAAAAGATATCACCTAGTTTGAAACTTCCAACATGGATATTAAATTCATATATACACAATTATAAAGAAACTTTTATTAGTTTTCTTCCTTATTTAGGTAAATTTTAAATCACTAACAGGGCAATGAATAGATCTTTAGTATATACTGTGAAGATTTTTAACCTGTGAATATTCCTGTGTAACCAAAACTCCAAACAAGAAATAAAATATTTTATTACCTTAGTAAATTATCTTCTGCCCCCTTACAGTTAATCCACCACCAATAGTAGTGTGAGTTCTTTTTATTTCTGAGATTTTTATTCTGTTCCACTGGTTAATTAGTTTTTTTTTTTTTCTGTTTGATACTATACTATCTTAATTACTATAGATTTATAATATGTATGATATATGGTAGATAAATTTATATCTTCTTTTTTTTTTTCTTGCTTGGAAGTACCTTTAATATTCTTGTCCATTAGTATCTGTGGAGTTTTTTAATCAAATTAAAATAAAGTTTCATGAGAAATCCTGTTGGAACTTTTGGTGGAATTGCATTGAATTTATAAAACATTTGAAATTCTTACAATACTAAATATATTCATGAAAGTCCTACATTATGCCACCTATATAGTTATTTTTTACTATCATAAAATAATAAAAACTCAATAGAGTTTTTATTTTTCCCAAATAGATCTCACATTTTTTCCCTAGATATTATTTTTTTTCCACTATTGCAAATAGTATCTTTCTTTTAATAATACTTTCTAGAAGTTATTTCTAGTGCATAGAGTTGGATTGACTTGTGCATATTGT
Source organism: Pteropus vampyrus (assembly GCF_000151845.1). NCBI lineage: Eukaryota > Metazoa > Chordata > Mammalia > Chiroptera > Pteropodidae > Pteropus > Pteropus vampyrus. The sequence continues at coordinate 1,702,967 of NW_011888840.1, read as the reverse complement.
TTAAAGAATATTTCCTTAATATGATAAAGTAACCTAACTTCTTTATCCAATCGTCTGTTGATGGGCACCTAGGTTGCTTCCTACGTTGGCTGTTGTGAAGAGCGCTGCAGTGAAGATAGGGGTGCATAAATCTTTATGAATTAGTGTTTTGCTTTTCTTTGGATAAATACCCAGAAGTGCATTTGCTGGGCCAAAAG
>NW_011888840.1:1695557-1701488 GCF_000151845.1 Pteropus vampyrus | reverse complement strand
ATCTTTATGAATTAGTGTTTTGCTTTTCTTTGGATAAATACCCAGAAGTGCATTTGCTGGGCCAAAAGGTAGTTCTGCTTTCAATTTTTTGAGGAACCTCCAAACTGTTTTCCATCGTGGCTGTACCAATTTGCAATCCCGCTAATAGTTTACGAGAATTTCCTTGTTTCCACATCCTCGCCAACACTTGTTGTTCTTTGATTTATTGATGATAGCCATTCTAACAGGAGTGAGGTGATATCTCATTGTGGTTTTAATTTGCATTTTTCTGATGATTAGTGGCATTGAGTATCTTTTCATATGTCTCTTGGCCAACACATACACAAAATTTGCTTTATGTGTTTTTGTAATTAAATAAGTATAGCATCAGGAAAATATTGAAGTCTGCTTTGACATAATAATAACTTTTCCTTATTCTATGTCTTTTCACCTAAGGCAAATGTGTTAATAAATTTGGTCTGTATTTTTCCAGTACCTTATTTTAGGCTTAAAACATTAAAAATACATAAAATATTAGTATTTGTATCATTAAAATTTTTTATATTTGTATAGTTCTACATATTTCTAATAATATTCATTATGTATGAATTGTGTACATATCAATTTATAATTATAGAATACTATATAAATGTTCATTTATGCCTACATAAATCCACACATATAGGTATGGATTTATATGTATGCATGTATATATGTGTACATATGCACACATATATATTTGTATGCATATATGTATAACGTCTCTATATACATGCATCTCAATATATGTGCTATGGTTTCTTTGCATATGTCATTTTACATAGGTTTCAAAAATTGACTACAGTGGCTCACTATAAACAGATTCTCAAATATGTAAAATGTATGTAAAATTTGGAATCATTCTTGTGTCACTATGCTACGACAGAACCCAGTTTGTGAAAAATTAATTAATTATGCTCACATCCACTATGATATCGGCAGAGGTAGAATTGGGCCTTGGGTAGGAAGTAGACACAGATGAAGGTCATAATGGGTAGGCATCCACAGAAAATCATTGGAAATGTTGCAAAATACTGTCTAGTTATCAATGTTAACAAACCTAGTGTTATAGCTAGACCACTTAGTAAATATAAATATACCTTGAATGATGGACCTATGAAAAGGTACAATATATGTTAAAGCAAAGAACTGCAAAGTGAGTCTGATTCTTATTTTTTTCAGGAGAATCTTGTCTACTCCAGTCAAGATTACCTTTACATTATGCACATTCAAATGGCACTTATACGTATGTCTTACCAGTGACAAAAATAAGATATAAAATCATAATTGGCATTTGTATTAGCTCCTCTCTTATATAAAATTCTTCAATGCCGCTCTCCACACCAAAATGACATCCAATTTTCTTATATTCTCAAAGATATTCAAATCAGGAATCAGCAAATTTTTTCTGTAAACAGCTAGAAAGTAAATATTTTGGGCTTTGAAGCCTAAATGGTCTCTGTTATAATTACTCAACCATGCCATTGTTAAGTGAAGGTAGCCACAGATAATATATAAACAAGCGTGTGTGATTGTTTTCTAATCAAAGTTTACAAAACCAGGGGGCGGGGCATTTACGGCCCATGGGTGTTTGTTTTCTAACTCCTGATCTTGCAATTATTGAATGTACATTGGCCTCCTTCAACTCATCTTTCTTCTTTCCCTGGCTTGCTAATTTTCATCCACTGGGCTTTTTAACTTTCCCTAAAAACTCAAATACTTTGACCACCTCAAGGCTTTTACCTGTTACTTACCTTTTCCTATGTTGAGACACTGGCAATTTACATATTTGGCTCCTACCCACCATTCAGGTTTCATTTTAAAATTCATCTTCTCAAAGAATCCAAGATCTACCCTAAAAAACCCATTAATATTAATTTGCTCCCATTACAACTCCATCTCTCCCTGGCCCTGAAATGACACCCCATTTACTTTCTTTAGAACACTTATTATAAACTGGACTTCTGTTTATTTATATGTTCATCAGTGAAGATCCAATGAGGGGAAAGAAAACACACCTCTTTGGGGGCAGATATAATTTAATGTAAAAAAAAAAAGTTAACTCAGAAACTGAATAGTCAAGAGGAAAACACTCACGTATCCTGTAGAAAACAATTATAGGAATCCGATACCATTGATAGGCCTTGGAAAACCTTTAAATTTCTTGTTCTGGGTCTGGTTGATTTCACTAGGCATTATATCCTTCAGGTTTATCCATGTTGCAGATGATGAAAAACATTAAGACAGCATTATTATGTCAATTAATACATAATTTTATAGAATCCTGTGCAGATAAAAATATACACGCAAAATGCAGTTGGAAGTATTTTTTAGCAGCTTTATTCAAAATAGCTGAAATTACAGACAACTTGAATGTTTATCAAATGGTTAATAGATAAACAAATTGTGGTACCTCTGTACAACGAAATACTACTCAGCAATAAAAAATAAATGAACTACCAATACATGCAACAATACGAAGGAATATCCAAAGCATTACGGTAAATGGCCGAAGCCCCAAATAATATAAATCCCGTATATATGACAACATGCTTCCATTTGTATGACATTCTGAAAATATAAAACTATAGGGGCAAAAGAGATTAGTATTTACTGGGAGTGGGTGTGGGGAGAGGGTATTGACTACATAGGGTCATGAGAGACCTTTTAGGAGTGACTGACATTTTCTAGATCTGGATTATGGTTGTCTTCATGATGATATATACATTATGGAAAGTCTCCAAATTACATACTTTAAAAAGTTGGAATTATTGTGTACAAATGATAATCCCTTTAAAAGAAGACAATGAAGATCAATTAGATTGGGTAGTTCAGATGGTTTTTTAGATGTGAAAAATCCTTGGGCTCTAGGTTATGCAAAAAAAAATGAAAAAAACATTTTATGGGATACATACAAATTTAGTGTAATTCTCATTGATGCTGCCACATATTATTGGCGATGGGATTTTAAGTCTCAATATTCTGATCTACTCCTCTTTCACCTTTCACACTCGAGACTCGAAACCTTATCATCTGTTCTACTCTCTGCTTCTATGAATTCAATTCGTTTTAGATTCCACATGTAAATGAGATCATGCAATATTTTTCTTTCTGTATCTGGCTTATGTCACTTAGCATAATGTCCTCCAGATTTACCCATGTACCTTAAATATATACAATTTTTTATTAAAAAAAAACAATTTTATTCATTATCTTCAAGGCTCTCTTCAAATAGTAAAAGTCTCCCTCTTTCTATATAAATGAACTCATCTCTTTGTTAATAAGGGAATTAGATAAAAAATAAAAAAATGCTTCTCATCGGGAAACTGTTCTATGTTATATAAATTTATGTGCATCTGAATGTCTTTAAAATTTTTCCTTCTTAATATGATTCCTGTTCCTCTAAGACAGTCCCTCCACCTGCCCGTTTGTTTTCGTCGTTGTCTCAGATTGTAGTCAAGAAAGCAGAGCCCGGCCATGGTATTTCAGCAGAAAGACTTTTCTATAGGGAAGTAGTGAGAAAGGAGGTGAAAGGGCTGAAAAGCAAATGGGATTCTGAGGCAACCCAGGGATGAATGATGAGAATAGCCGCTGCCGGCCATAGTGTTAGAGGGACAGAGGAAAGAAGGGTGATGTTATCAGAGAACAATTGCACAGACTATTTTCTCTCTCTCCACAAAGGGAGGAGGCTCCTGTTGGAGAAGCTGCTCACAGCAGACAGAAAGATGAGGAGGAAAAAAAATACATTTTCTCTTTACTTTGGTGCTTGAATCTTCCTCTGGTGCTTCACCCTGGGGAAATCTATTCAGAAGCCAGGTGTGAAGACATCTGGGCAGTGGTCCCCAACCTTTTTGGTACCAGGGACCCGCGCTCCGATGAGAATCTAATGCCTGATGATCTGAGGTGGAGCTGAGGTGGCGATGCTAGTGCTGGGGAGCATCTGCAAATACGGATGAAGCTTGGCTCCTTGCCCGCCGCTCCCCTTCTGCTGTGCGGCTTGGTTCCTAACAGGTCATAGGCCAGTTCCAGTCTGTGGCCTGAGGGTTAGGGACCCCCGATCTAGGGAAATATACTTTGAAGAAGAGTGGAGAATACATCTGAGAGAAAAGAAGCAAATGATTAATGCAACTCCCTTCTGTACTCCCACTTTGGCTTTTGATTAATTTCATCGTGCTTTATGACATCTTGAAAGATTATGTCTTGGCTAGTTCCTTACCCATGACTTTCGAAAGAAATAATTTATCTGAGCTTTAAAGAGGGATGCACAAACATACGTTTGTCCCTGGCAGCTGCTCAAGTTCAACGTATGTTTCATGAATAATCTCTTTCTTTTTGCTTACTATGAGGACACTTGAATTAATGTCTCCAGATAGCACTGAACTAAAATTTGATCTTGCCCCTGAGATTTCAATTCTTATATCCTGCTACTTAAGAAAACTTTTTTTTTGGTATGATTCTTAAAGCATATGCAAATCAACACGTTCAAAGTTAAACTCACCTTATTCCTAACACCTGCTCCTTTCCTGTGTCCGGCGTGGGCCAATCACCGATCCCACCCAATGAGAATCATGGATGCTACATTCTTGATTCAACCCTAATTGTTAATATTGGGACTTCTGAATAAATACATCTTGTAGATAAAAGGTTTGAACTAACCCCCCAAGTCTTCTTGAATTTTATTTTATTTATTTATTTATTTTTTACTTGTTACAGCTTGGGGTGTGGTACGAACACTTAGAGGGTAGAGGCCAGGGACGCTGCTAAACATCCTCCAATGCAGAAGACAGTCCCCCTGAACAAAGGATTGGGTCTGCATGTCAATTCAACGGTGCCGAGATTGAGCAACCGTAAACTAGACTACTCAGAAAAAAGCAAGAAAAGAAACTATTACATATAGGAAACTAATAGGGAGCCTATGACAGTAATGAATAACAAAATAATATTATGAACAGCTCTATGTCAATAAACTTTAAAACTTAGATAAAATAGCCATTTGAGAACAAAATTATTGAAACTGACTTGAAAAACAATGCATAGAATAGCTATTTATATATTTAAATTTTTAATTTCTAAATTTGAAACAAAAATACCACCTAAAGTAGAATTAAAAAATAATATGCATACTCTATATGTACATGTGTGTATATGAATACACACAAAACTAAGCTGAGAGAAATTTAAAAGGTCTAAATAAATAGAAAAATATGACCATATTCATTTACTAGAGGACTCAGTATTCTTTAGATGTTAATGCTCCACGAATTTCTGTAGAGATTCAACAAAATTCCAATCAGTATCACAGCAGGATTTTTATAGAAATTTACAAGCTGATTCCAAACATTTTATGGAAATATATAGTTTTCAGATTAACCAAAACAATATTGAAAAAATACATTTAGAAGATTTACAGGGCTAGTGATTAATAAAGTATGATACAGTAACAAGGATAGACATGGATCAATATAACAGATTGAATCTAGAAACATATTTGCACATGTACAAAAAATTAATTGTAGAAACAATTAGAAAATAAAAGAAAGAGATGCAATTGCCATTTACATAAAATATCAAGGGGGAAAAATATTCATTTTAACTAGTGGTTCTCTAAGAAATAAATATATCTGGAGGAAAAAAAGAACCTTCTTACCTCAAGCCATACAAAGTATTAGTAAGAAATGAATCATAAACCATTTCTTAATAATAGACAAAATCGAAGAGCTCATAAGAAAATACAAGAGAAATATTTTCAAACTTATGATAGACAAATTTTATTTGATTGGATGTGAAATGCATGAATCATAAAGAAACATAAAATGGTAACTTAGTTTTTAAGCTCTTCGTGATTTCTCAAGTATACAGTCATTTGTCAAAATGATATTGATATTTTCCTTTTTGAGCATCATGTCTTCTCTT
>NW_011888840.1:1689977-1694965 GCF_000151845.1 Pteropus vampyrus | reverse complement strand
CTCTTAAGAGGGTTTACACCTCCCTCTGCTGGGCAGGTAGGGTGGTGACTATTCACTGTAATCCAAGTATGACATGTGCTGAAGTCAGTCTGCATTGCAGCCCTGCTGTCAGTCTCCCTCTGAGATCTACCTGTGATATATGCCTGGTACGTTACTGTTTTTAACTAGGGCCCTATGTATTCTACATTGCCTCTCTCTCTGTTCTGTCTTAACTTCTATTTGGTTTCCAGAGATAATGATGCTCTTCAAGTGCTTTCTGCTTTGTTTTTAGCTTCCCATATCATGTGCCCAAAATCCTGAGGGTGAAAACACTTTGTCTGCTTAAAGCCCCCTTAGCTCGGTCAATGCTCTGGTACGTTTCCTCTGGGTTCTTCCATCTGCCCAGGACTGGAAACTAGCTCTAGATTTTCTAGATGAGGCAGAAGTTAACGCAGCCATCTGAGGTCTTTTGCTCTCTCGAGTCCTGGTCCTCCTTTCTCCCCTTTTCGGCATGTCTATGCTTTCTCTAAACATACTATAATATTTTTATGCAGCATTTCTATTTCTTTAGATAGGCACAGTCATCTGTTATTAGCAACCTCATACCTCCAGTGAGAGGTCTCCAATTTGCTTTAAAAAATAAATATACGTTTTAATATTTTCACACGGATGAGTCAGTATATTCATCCAATTTTAGTAGGGGAATTTATGAGAAGTTAAGAGACGATTTCCTCAACTCTTAATGTTATGAAATGAAAAGAGCGAGGTGCTAGCACCGCCAGTCGAGGCCCCTCTTCCGAGTCCCAAACTTCTCCCCTAGCCCCACAAGGAAGGAAGAGGGGCTAGAGAGCCCCCTGGAGCCTCTTTAATGAGGGCACCCGCCCCATTAATGAGGGCTTCACTCTCAGGACCCAGTCACCTGCCAAAGGCCCCACCTCCTAACACCATCATTTTGGGGGGTAATTTTCAACATATGAATTTGGGGGGACACAAATATTCAGACTATAGCTCTTGTCCACACAGGCACATAATGAAATGTATAGCTTTATATAGAAATAAAATTTTCTAATAAATGGCCATTTGCTTCAGTAAATGTAATCTGTCGTCAGGAAACTTTATTATTCATCTTTGTGTTTTCACCCTCTAGCCTAGTATCATGTACACCAAGGATCTTGAAAAATGTCTGCTCCTCTGCTTTACTGAAGACAAACTCTTTAGTTTTAAGTTGTTGGGAATATGATTTTTGGCTTTACTCTATCCTGTGTTTTTATTCGTCTTATATGCAATTGTACAATGCCTTCCCACTTTTTAAAAATTTTCAATATCACCTTACATTACACCCAAGATGCAACTATAATCTACTCTTTCCCTAGACTCAAAAATAAACTTCTCCCACCTCTGTTCAATTTTATTGCCTCTACACTCACTGTAGTCATCCTGAATGTCAGCAAGTACACAGAGATTTCTAACTCTCTCTTTTATATCATTCGCATGTTCTATTTAAGCTCTGTTATTTCATATGCCTCCTATCTTCCTTGCTGGCCTCAACACAGAGTATTGTTCAATCTCAGCTTACTTTTGCCACACAGAAATGAGTGATTTTCAATAGCACATTTTCACCACAGAATTAAATTCAAACCCTTTAGCCTAACATGCAAAATTTGTTAATACCTTGACTCTTAAAATTGAGCTTCTATGACAATTTCATATACACTTCTGGTTCTAATTACTTTATATCACATTTTCTGTTTTTCTACTTCGAGCACACCAGTTTCCACGTCTTTATTGAAACTTGCCCTGCTGCCCGAGATTAAGTAGACCTTTCCCTTCTCTTCTCTGTTATGTCCTTCAGAAAACCTTCCCCCACAAGTCTACTCTGCTTCTTCCTAGGAAAAAACGTTTCTCTGCTTGCACCTCCACTAATGACTTGATACCTTCTCACCTATTGGCAGATATTGAAACCTTCTATTTTTTCACTAACTCTCTTTTGTGCTTCCTTATATTACAACATAGTTATTTTTATTTAGAAATGCTTTTGTGTATTTTTAAATTCTGCATGAGACTCATCTGTCAGAAATATAACCCATTATGAGGGACCAAACCTAACTGCTGATATAAAAATGAACTGAGACAATAATGTGAGCAACTGAGAATCACATACTAAGCCACACTACAAAGAAATAATAGGGAACAACAAGGGTTACAAACACATCTAAAATATTAAAAATAGATTTTAAAAACTCTGCCAATTAGAAAAGGGAGGGCAAAACATATTTGAATAAGAATTTATCTTATTGTTTTAAACACTATAACATGTTTTCAAATTTTTATCACCTTCCACATATCAGATTCTCTCTGAAGAACTCAAAATTTGGCACCGTGAAACATAGATACCGTTTCTGTTCTCACTTTTACTTAGAATCTGGTAGAGATGACAGCAGGGCACAAATACTTACAGGTATGAAGAGGGCCAAGAATGATTTTGTAGTGCTCTGGGCATGTAGTACCAGGTTTCTGGTTTTTTTGTTTGATTGTTTGTAGAGCACGCTGTGTAGTCTGAGAAGAAAAAGGTGATTAGGAGGAAACTGGGAAAAACATCGATTATTAGCTGGGGGAAAGCATTATTGCCAGAAAGAGCAGTTTTCACGAAAATCCTCAGCCAGGGAAGATACAATAAAACACACACACAACCACACATCCCCACACAACACACACTCACAGAGCGTTGATGCGTATAAAAAATAAGAATAAGTGTGGAATGTAAAAGCCAGATCATTTAAGGAATTTTAGAACCATTTCCAGACTTCAGACTTTACCCTAATTACTAGGAAAAACTTTGAAGAGGTTGAAGTTTGAATTTCCTTTATAGAATTATAACAGATGGAACACAGTGGAATAAATTGGTTGGAAAGCTAATGGTGGATGCTGGGGACCAGTTAAAGGACATTATTTAAGTGAAGGATGTTAGAAGATCTGACTTAACACAACAGAGAGCAAACATTTATGGTTATCCATTTATTACAGTGCTAAATTATAGAATAATTTGAACCATATTGGATTACAAAAAAAGGAAAATCAAGGTTTATTATATTTTTAAAGTACAAACTGCCTGCCAAGTTTTTGATGAATAGAGAATATAAAGAATCTAGCACTGAGCAGAAGATAACTTGAGAACCAAGATAAAAGAGAAAGATCATAAGAAAAAAATATTTTAAGGTTATTCAAGCTTCTAAGTCATGATGTGGAATAGGTACTCTTATATGCTTTTCTGATTTATTTTTTGTTTATTTTATTTCTCTAATATTTAATATTGTTCCTGTGCAGTGTAAGGCATGTGGATGTATAAATACATTCATATATAATTATTAATAAATAAATGAACCAAAAATTAAGGACAATGTTATGATATAGATACCCAATTCAAACAAGATGTCCTAAAAGGAAATTTAAATAAGAGCCTCGTGGTTCTGGTTTAGTCAAACCTGTTTGTATTAAACATAAACCTATTGTATTAAACTTAAAAGAGCACATTTTAACTGGGATATTAAATAACGAGGATGTGCCCAGATGAAGGAAATCATGATGATCCGGAAGGCTTCCACTTTGGGGAAGTTAGAAATGTTTTACTGTTTTATTTATTTATTTATTTTGAAAGCATTGCTTTTGTTTATTCTTTCAGTTGTCTTTAAACGTACACTTATGGGACAGTTTCTCCCCTTCCCTTACAATCTAAGAAGCAGGAAGGAACACAGCTTCCAACTTAACATATTCTAGAAAATTTATAACATCATGACTTTTCTCGAACTCATCAGAGAGCTGAGGTCACAGTGAAATCAACTAACCCCAAATGGAAGGGAAGACAAGACACCACTGAGCACGGACTGGCGAGAGGACTTGCACATCGGGGGCAGTTTCTGGATGCCGGATGCCGGATGACGGAAGACGTTGTAGGCCGTAGGAAGGACTGAGCTAAAACTTTCAACAGAACGTTAATGGCTGATTGGAGGAGACTCGAGTGAGTGTGGGAACCCTGAGCTGCACAGACACAAAGCAGATCCCCACCCACTTGCAGACTCTTTCACAAACCTCTCCCCAATGGGAATACCTGGGCAAGTTCCATGGGTTCTCTATCGAACTTCCCAGCAAGTTTGGCAGCCACATATGTGGACAGATTCCCATCGAATTCCATGGGTGGCCCAGCTGGCTTTCCCCATGATCAGTAGTGTCTCACACGGTCACTTTCCGGATTCTGCAAGCTCCCCCAGCCAGCTTCCCAGAGACTTTATTATATTCCTTTCCTACTAAGCTCACTGCTTCTCAGCGGCTTTCTGTCAGATCCAGCTTGTACCCTATCTAACTCTCCAGCAAGTTCAAAACCAGTAAGTTCAAAACTAGCAAGTTCAAAACCACACCCACAGGCAGATTCATAGCCAATTTCTCTGACACCCTAAAAAGTGATTTCCTGCCCACCAAATATGGCCTTCTGGCATGCTAATAGGGGATTTCCTACATGCCATTTCCAGTTCATACTTCCTTGCCCACTGATCTCTTCCCACAAGCACCCCAGTGCCAACTATAGAAAATCTTTTGCCTGGCAGTAACCCAGGAGACGTCACCATCCAGTTGCCTGGCAGCCACACCCACTTCAATGAATTCCAGCCTCGGGAAGAGCCCATGTTCAATATTTGTTTCACTCTTAAATATTCCCTCTCAACCAAAGGATATTCTTCTGATTTCTCTTTTATCTCCTAGTAATTTTTAATTTCTGCTTTTAATCATTCCTCGTGTAAAAAATTCTTTTATGTTACTCTAAGGTCTCTGCCTACCGAGTGGACCTAACTAGTGCATTTAAAAGGATAGTGCCTAACTAGGACTGATGTTAAACCAAACAAACATAGAATACCCTCTCTGCCCCTCTACCTCAACTAGCATGTATCGACTAACAGAAAACAGCAGTCTACAGATGAGGGAGCATGGGAAGTGTGGACGGAGACCTTTTATAAGACAGT
>NW_011888840.1:1676588-1689632 GCF_000151845.1 Pteropus vampyrus | reverse complement strand
ATAGAGAACTAAAGTAGAAAAAAATGGAAAATAGAATTTAAAAGTATTGGAAAATACCAAACTGTTTAACATACATGTAATTGATATACAGAAGGAGAAGTGGGAGAAAATGGTCAAAGAAAATATTTGAAAAGATAATTGCAGAGAAATCTTCAAAAGTAATGAAAGACTATAAACACATGTCTAAGAAGCTCAGGGAACACCAAACAGGATAAATACCTCAATTGAAGGTATTTTTTTTTTTTTTTTTACAAAAAACCGCCTGGACACATTATACTCTAACTGCTAAGAGAGAGAGAGAGGCGAGGGGAGGCGGGATGTTGGAGAAAGCAAAAACCAAGAAGATAGGCAGAAAAAGTAGATACTTTACAGAATTGTGACCTAAGATAAAAATAGGCAGACTTTTCATCAGAATCTATGCGAGTCAAAAGAAAATGGATTGAATTATTAAAATTCTGGGGACAAAAACATCTGTTGAACTTTTATAAAAGCAAAAATAATTTTCAAAAATTAAATGGCAATAAATAACTTTCAAGATAAAAAATGTTCATGGAAGTCATTACCAACAGATCTATAATAAAATAAATGTTGGAACAAGTTATTCTTACAAAAAAGGATATCTGATAGATATATGAATCTACAAAAAGAAATGAAGTATGTTGGAACTGGCACAAATAAAGAGAATGTAAAATAATTTTCCTTTATTTAATTGTTCTTAAATATGACTGTCTAGAAAATAGCAACATTTGTCTGTATATAGCATATGAAAAGTAAAATGTAATACAAAATTAGTACAATGGATAGGAGAGATGCTTTGAGGTTACAGTATCTGAAGTCCCAGGATCACAGCTACAGTGGCGTAATATTATTTGGCACAATTAATTATATCATTTCCTGTAAGCTCGAGAACATTTACTGGAGACATATTAATTATAAAAGTTCTGACTAATAAGCTAATTGTAGATACAATACAAAACAATGAAAGAATACTCAATCCAAAAGAAGCAGATAAAAATTAAAAGACAGAAACATAGAAGAGACAAAACGAAAATAGTTGGGAAGATTTTAATCCAACCATATCAATAATTGCATTAAATCTCATTGATCTAAACCAGTGGTCAGCATACTACATCCCAAGCTATGCCATGCCCATCTGTTTGTGTATTGACAGTGGCTGCTGGTACACTACACTGTCAGAATTGATTAATTGTGACAGAGACCTAAAGGCCTGAAAACATGAAAGTATTTATGATCTGGCCTTTTACAGAAAAGTTTGCCAGCCTCTGTTCTAAGCACATCAATGAGAAAAACAGAGATTATTAATTTGGATTCATGCTGTCTACAGGAATACCACTATAAATATATACAATTATATGTAAGTTAAAAGTAAAAGAATTAAAAAAGATATCCTAGACAAACACAATAAAAATTTTTCATAAGACTGCTAATGGTGTTATTTCTATCAGAAAAAGTAGATATCAGAATAAGAGCTATTATCAAGGATAAAAAGAAGTAATAAGAATCACAACATAATGATAAAAACCATCAATTCACAGTTATGTACCTAATAAAATAATTTCAAAATATACTAGATAAATACTGTTATAACTTTAAAAAAAGAATTAAATAAATCCACAATTATATATGAATATTTCAACACTTTATTTTTAGTTTTTAATTAGATTTATTGCGGTGACTGGTTAATAAAATTATATAGGTGTATAGTTCAACAATACATCATATGTATATTGCATTGTGGTTCACCATTCAAAATTAAATTTCTTTCCATAACCATATAGTTGACCCCTCTTACCCTTATCTGCCTAGAAAATGGTATAAATAATAGAAAATTAGTAAGTGTACAAAAAGCATGAATATCACTATCAGCCAATTCCACTTAATGTATATAAAGTACACATTTACATACACACATTATTTTTGACTATTCATGGTAGAATCAATAAAATATATCCTAGGCCATAAAAAATGTCTCAATAAATTAAAGAGGATTAAAACAATATAAAGTATGTTATCTGATCAGAGTGAAAGTAAACTAGAAATACACACAAAGAGATATGGAAATGATACCTGAGATTTGCACTCTATACTTAAAAATAAACCATGGATAAATTGGTAATCACAGAAAGATATAAAAGTAATTGAAATTGGAGGAAAATTAAAATGTAGCTTATAAAACTCATGAGAAAATGCTAAAGTGATTTTTAGGGAAAGTTTATAACTTTAAAGTTATCAAATTAGTGATTTAAGCTTTCATCTTAAGAAACTAGGAAAAGAATAAAAGAAAGCAAAAAAAAAAAAAAAAATGGAATTAAGATCAGTGCCCCAAATGGAGTTAAGTGTACAAAATAAATTAGTTTTCAATATGCTATCAGTAAATACTTGGAAATTGCAATTTAAAAAAATAGCATCAAAATTATTAATACTTAGTTGAAATTTCACTAAACAAGAGCATTACCAGAACTGTGAAAACTATGAAATGTTGGTAAGAAAAAATTAGAGACCTCTATAAATGGAGAGTAGACTGTTCATGGGTCAGAGGACTCCATTCATATTTATTGTTTGACCAAAACTCTTACAGATACAGAAAACTTCATGAATCTGACTACCTAAACAGATAGAGATAGGCTGATAGATGATAGATTGATAGATAGATAGACAGATGATAGATAATGGATAGATATGTGTGTATTTATGTATAATTTCAGATAGCAATAAGTGATATGGAGAAAAATAATTACAGATTTTACTGTATCATAATATATCTAACTCTATGATAAATGTTTCTTTGAGAAAGCACCTTTTCATTTGTTACTTATGTCAGAATGGTGGCAGGCTTTACGTGAGTAAGGCAGGATTTTCTGTCCTTTTTTGTAAAACCTCTTATTTATTGGTATATTAAGTTCTTATCATCAAAAAAACTATAAAATCAATACATTTCCTATAGAATTAGTAAATGTATTTTTAAATTAGAGGTATATTTCTATAGATTTCTAAGAGAGAAAATAGAAATTCTTTGCAGTTGAAAGGGTGTGTCAACTTGTCTAAACCCATCTCCTTTACTGTATTTCACCTTTTTGGCAACGACTTTAGGTAAATATATTAAATATCTCTATTTAAGTCTATGTTTATGAATGTTCCTTAGCAGTTCTTTCACAAGGAATGGAGTAAAACACAAAAATATACAAAATCTAATCATATGAAGCGGTATGCATGAAAGATTTTTTATCTACAGGACAATGGTGAATGTGATTCTTTAAAAAAAAAAAAAGCAAACATTGTGGCAAGCCCTGACTTTAATCATGCACTGGCTTTCCATTCATTATAAAATCAGAAGCAATAGTGAGCACAATGGTATACGCTCTCACAGTTACCCCATATTCTCCTCAATGATCATTAAATAATCGTTGAATTAGTTGTTTAATGTTATTCTCCTTTACTAGAATGCAGAGTGTCATAAAGATCGATACCATAACTGTATTTTTCATTGTGTTAACCTCACAAACCATCTCAAAGCCTAACCCACCGGTCGAGTGAGTGAATGATTGAATGAACGTTCATCCTGAATTTAAATTTTGAGTTTACAAGGAAGCAGTAGATGTGTGTCTTCTACATACAGATATCGACCCCATGGTGGTGGAAAAGACTGACTTTGTGTAGAAAAATCTCCAAGGTATGAAAAGGAAGAAAATCTGAATACAAAGCACAGATGAGCTTCCAGCTTCTCACACCAAACCTGGAAGTTTCAGGGTGACTTACTGTTCGGCTGCAAGTTGCAAGCACATGGCCTGCCTTGCATTCAGTTCATCTGCCGAAGGGGTTCCTAAGGTGGGTTTCTTTAAATCTGGTTACTGCACAGGATTTCCCAGACTTCCTCATGTACCTCCTTTGACTACCTCAGTTCCGGAAGCTTCTTTATAGGAATGCTGTGGCTGTCTTTCAGCAATTCTAGTGATAAGATAACATTGGATTTTACCTTTCACTTCTGAGTTTCTTGACATTTATCTTCTCTCTGTTGGTGCTTTCAACCCCTGCTGTCTTCCTTAGATGCCTACTAATCTCTTCTGATAGTTACCATCCTGACAGACACACAGCTCTCCACACAAACTCCCATCTGCTCCAGCTCGTCCCACGCTCATATCTTCTGCTACTGCCTATTTTCAAAAAACATACGTTCCGGAGTGTCAGGAAGTCCTGTCAGATTTTATCAAATATTATGGAAAACATAATTGAATCCTCCCTGCTCACATCTCTCTTGTCTTAAAATTTCCATATATCTTTATTCCAGGTGTTCCTGTGGTTCACGGCCTCTTTTTATGAGAATAGGGAATTTAAAGACTTATTTATACAAATAATTAATTAGAATTTATTAGACCCACTAGAAAATTGGTATTATTCTGCATACTTTGAGTGTATTTTCTGTAATTTTTATGATAGTCTTGCAAAGTAGGAATCATTATTCCATTTTCCAGATAAGGAACAGCCAGACATTATGAATCCCTTTTGATTGAGTTCACATCCTAGACATCTGGAGAGGCAAATGTCCTCTCTGAAAGATCCTAGAAATGAAGGGTAATGTTTCCTTATTATCTGTACCTCTCAGAAACGTGGGAAACTAAACTCTCCATCCTTGTCACACATGGAATGGATAATGGATTTCACAATATTACTTCTAATTATGCTGGAAAATACAAAAAGGGAATTTTTAGTTTTTTTTTTTTTCTATAAAAATATAAAACTTAAGTCCCCAAACTTCCCTAGCTTAACTGCAAAGAAGAGTTTAGTCATGACCGAGAATACGGTTGGGCTTGACCTCAGGCTGCTGCCTTCAAAAGTAAAAGCAGTATTAAATTTATCTCAGTGTCATGCCTTTAAAAGTATAGTGCAGCTTTAGCCACATCCCAATTGTATCTGCTCTTCTTAAAAATGTTCTCTATACTGCCACCTGATAGAAATTTTTAAAAGAAATATCATATTATCTTCCCGTAAGATCTTTATGTGGTTCTCCTTTACTTTGTTTAAGCACGAACTTTTGACTGTGACATACAAGATGCTTCAGAATCTGTACCCCACTGGGTTTCCACGCAATTAGCACCCTTTCCTTCATCTGCTACCTTCTGTGTTCCAGCCATGTGAGTGAGACTTAGTTGTTCCTGTATATCTTACTATGTCTGTCTACATTGTTCTCTTTACTCCCATCTCTCCTCATTTTTGTCCTCAGGATCAACTACTACTAATGGAATTGTGTGTTATTCTTCCTGTGTGTTAGGAGCAGAAAGCAGGTGAGAACTTCTACACATGGGTTTCTATGGAATTATAGTATGTACTATAGCAATTATATCGAGCTGTCTTTTCCTCTGTTACACACGGGCATATCTCAGTGCCTGGCACACGGTTGGTTATAAGTTGTTAGTAATTGAATGTGTATTGAAGGTTTTTCACAAATATTTGTGAAGGATTGCACAATATCCTTCTTGCTTTCCTTTTTAGTATATTCATCTTTAATACTACTGAAGGCCCCACTATTTGAGTTTTTGTTTTCTTAAAGAGAGGACACTGTAGAAATACAAAATGATCTTTATCGATACAGTGCTTCCACTCCATTGTTCTACTATTAACTTGGTTAACTTTAAAATATTTTTAAATATCTCAATCACCAACAGAAATACCAAAAAACAGAAGAACTACCCTGGTCTGACTCTGTTCAGGAATGACAAACCCAGAGCATTTTGAGAGATGAGTGGATTTGATGGCATGTAAAACTTCCTTTGTTCACAGTTAGGGAAAAAAAAATTCTTAAGATCACTATAAGTATTATTCAGGGTTCTGTTTTCAGCAGTTCGTAAAATTCAGCTCAAAAGAGAGTCTCAAAGGGCACATTCTCGTCCAAGATTTGCAAACTGCACAGTCTTCTTTAAAAGCTCCTTTTTTGAGTGGAGAACACTTCATGGCCGTGATTCCTAGTTTCCAGTAACGTTCTCCCTGCCTCCACTGGTCATCTTCATTTTAATGCCAAGTCTGCTTGATGGCAACTGACATACTGTCTCTTTAAAATAGCAGGCAGATCACAGAGGAGGCCATTTCTTAAAACCACAGTCAGACTAAAACCACAGATGGCTCTGTGGCATCCACAATCCTACCCCTGTCTCGCAAACAATACTTGGCATTCGCATCAGTTGAGGATTGCGTAGTGTCGGGGAATCTCGGAGGGTCTCTATGGGCACAAATGAAGAGAGCTAGCATTGTCAGCTGGTTGTTCCTATGAGGGGGAGGAAAAACCCCAGGGGTTTTCAATTCAACATTTGAATGAACTAAGGAATTAATAGAAAATGTCACAGTGAGACCAACTCCCATCTCCAATTTGCCCATAAGGACCTCTCATTTCTTAGTAGCAGAATTTGTATTTCTTTGAATTTTAGCCTTAGTTGGAATAGTCATTACAGCTTAAAAGGATAGAGTTTAGATTCTTCTTTAAGTGGCAGTAGGTAAATTATTTATCCATAAAATTTTGGAAGACACTATCTTTTAGGAATTGAATAATGCAGCCAATATTTACTAAAAGCCTACTGCATGTCCACTAAAGTAATAAAAACATGGAAAAGAAGTTTGGATTTCTTTTTCACTGCCCCAAAGCAATTCAAAATTAAAGCAGAGTCATGGAGAGAGGCATATTTATAGACCAACAATTATAATTTGAAAAGTACATACTGTGTGATGCCTATTATATACAAGTCTAGGAAATGCAAAGTCATATAAGATATATAGATATAGATACTAAACTTGTGTATAAAAAGTATCACATATTATGTACCCTTTTTTGTCTAGCATCTTTCACTTAGGATAATTATTTTGAGATTAATCTCTTTGTATTGTGTATCAACAGTTCTTTCTATTTTTTTTTATCGTCGAGTACATTTTATTGCATGATTTTTACCACAGTTTGCTTATTCATTCTCCTGTTGTAGGACATTTAGTTGTTTCTAGTTTTTTGAATAACACAGATAACACTACTATAAAATATTAATGTACAAATCTTTGTATGAACATTCTTTTCTCTTGAGTGAGTATCAGGAGTAGAATGGCTGGATCATGTGGTAGATGTGCATTTGACATTGAAGAAACAACGAAACAGTTTTACAAAGTGTATGATTGATGGATATATATGTATTACAAACACTTCAAACACTTTGTAAAACTAACAATAGTTTTATAAAGAAAGCTCAAGAGAGAGATTTTAAGCAATTGGCTCATGCTATTATGGGGGCCGAAAGGTCTGAAGTTAGTAGGGTAGGCCAGTAGGCTGAAAACCGAGGCAGGGTTTTTAGATTACAGCTTTGAGGCAGAATTCCTTCTGGAAACTTTAGTCTTTGCTGTTAAGTTCTTCAAAGGATTAGATGAGGCCTATAATATTATGGAAGGTAATCTCTTTTAAAGTCAACTGACTGTAAATGTTAATCACATCTGAAACATTTTCACAGCAACATCTTCACTAGTGTTTAACCAAACAACCAGGCACCATAACCTACCCAAGTAGGCACATGAATTAACAATTAACAATTATATAATATAATCATTTACACACACACACACACACACACACTCTCTCTCTCTCTCTCTCTCTCTCTCTCTCTCTCTCTCTCTCTCTCTCTTCCCTTAAGGAGACAATCTAGAATCACGTTTAGCATCTACCTCCAGTTCTAACTAAAGAATTTTGAGGTGATTTTTATCTCTCACATGGATAACTGTAGCCTGATCATCCTGCAGGCTACAGTTAAATAAAACATATAGCTATCAAAAACCATCCACAACATACAGGTCCAGGGAGAACACTATTAAAATTCCAAGGACTGGCAAAGAAAATAAGATGAATGTGAGTGTATAGAAGACTTCACATGCTACTTGCCTAGGGGAGAGAAAAATCCCTCCTCTGATAATAGCATGAGTTCCTTGGTTTTACAATCTGCCAGCATAGAGTTAAGCTCCCTGGGATAATTGTGTTTATCTCTGGCCATCCAATGATATAACTCTGCATTCTGAGTGAACATAATATGAGACAGGAAACCGTTCATTTCAATTGGCTAGATTATGTAGTCCTAGACACTTCTTTGCAGTTAAAAACAAAATAAAATGAAACAAAACAAAACAAAACAAACACTCATGCTGTCATATAAAATTGTCTGGAGTTTCTCAAGCATAAACATAGCACCCTACTAGGTAGCTAGCAATTCGATTTTAATAAGCACCACAGATTATAAACTAATTATAGAAATGCTATAAATTTGTAATCATGAACCCTGGATCAGGTACTTATTGTTTCTTTTTCTAAGCATTAGTCTTCTGTCTTTCCTATACTTTCTTATACCCCCCAGAGTAATGACATCCATTCTTATTTGTACCTAGAGAGAATACAAAATAATAGGCATGGGTGACAAAGCATATCTCATCATTTCCTTGTCACAAGGGTGCATCCCATATAATGGAAGCTGTCATTACCTCTGCCTTGTGGCGTCAAGAGCAGGAGATGATGAAGGAGTAAGGAGGGTGGTGGAAGAAAGAATCAGCATGACACATTTTTATAAATATTTCTGGATCCATAAATCCATCCCCACTGCATTTGCCTGATTGTGTTTGTACATCACCTTAGAGAAAAATGCTTTTTGTTTTGCTCTGTTTAACTCCTGGTGACCAAAGGCTTATTTGATCCTCCATACTCTAGGATTGTTGGTATCAGATTGTTGCCATCAGGTAGAAAAGGGCCTCTCTTTAAAAACAAAAACAAAAAAATTCTTTTAAATTTTAATTACAGTTGACATACAATATTATTAGTTTCAGATTTAGAACATAGTGATTAGACACTTATATACCTCACAAAGCTATCACCTTTATCAGTCTAGTATTGATCTGACTCTGTACATAATTATTACAGCATTATTGACTATATTCCCTATGTTGTACTTTACATCCCTGTGACTATTTTCATATCTGGCAATCTGTACTTCTTAATCCCTTCACCTTTTTCACCCACCCCCTTAACCTGCCTCCCATTTGGTGACCACCCATTTGTTCTATGTGTCTATGAGCCTGTTTCTATTTTGTACATTCATTTATTTTGTTTTTAGATTCCAGTGTAAGACACAGTACCTTAGATATAAGTTGGTTCTTTTCTATCAGGATTCTCCTGTAGACTAAAAGAAACAGCTAACGTATTCCAACAGCCTGAAATTTCTCTACCATGTTCTCTACCCATCTAGGTCTGGTGTGCATGGGGACTGAAATCAGATAAAAGTGTCACCATCTCTTTTCCTAATGTGTAACCAGGGGAACATTCTCTTATTTCTCTCCTCAAAGTATCTCCAATTTATCTGTTTTTTTTTTTTTTTTGAATATGTTGCTTTCAATACCAAAATCCTAGTTTCAAATTTTATATATTTTGTTAATTATTTGATTTGAAAGTCAATAGAAATCCAACCCAATCTACCTAAAATAAAAGGATTTTTTGGCTCTTTTGCGTTGGAAGTTCAGGAGTGGAGAACATTTTCAGGCTGATCGGATGCAGAGACACAAATGGTGCTGTGAACTTTCTCTTCCTGTGCTTCCTTCTAAGTACTGACCTCATTCCAACCCTCAGTATGTGATTCTCATACAGGTAGTTTATGGAACAAAACTGAAGAAAAAATGGTCTGAATCATGATATGTTTCAGAAAGGACCTTGTGAGCCAAGTCAGCAAGTCAATATGAAGACAGTAAATTTCTTGTAGAAGTGGTGAGGGGACAGGTTAATTAGAAGGCTGAAAAGGAAGGTGGCATAAACAAAGCATAAAGGAAACAAAGAACTTCGCCTGCTTCAAAGCTTCCACTGAAGCTGATGCTGCTATTGTAGGTACAAAATCTCATCTCTGTCTATATCTCTTAGTAGTGTCCTGAAGGACGATGAAAGAGAATGGAGTTTTCTTTGATTAATAGGGGAGATGTTTCATCAGTGAACAAGGACTGAAGTTTGGAGATAGGCATCTACCGTTACCCAATGAAAGCTCCTCATTCTGGTTTAGTGGTGGAAATTAAATTGCCACCAAAACTGAAAAGAAGGAACTCAATCATAGTTTCTGTAAATTTGGCCCTGCAGAGCCATAAGGACCAGTAAGAAAAGGCTGAAAAAGTAAAAATTGTTGAATGACTTTTAAAAATTACTTTCCCCCTTATTTTTATTCCACTACTTGCATTTTCACAACTATAAATAATTCTTTCATGCATATGCTTGAATTTATATTTCAGACCACATTTTAAGTACTCCCTCAGAACAGATTTCTAAGCATAGATTTACTAGATCAAAGTATATAAACATTTTTGTGCTAAAAAAGTAAAATTGGTAAAGTGCACAAATAGCATGAACACACACAATTTATATGTATATGTATATATGTATATGTATATATACACTATATGGTATTACATATGGTATATATATTGTACACATATAAAATATAGTGTTGAGTTTTATTTGCAGTTTGTTGATTGATGACAAGTGGACATCTGCATAAAATGCTTCTTCATGAATTTTATTTGCATGTGAATTTGTGTACTGTCTATTTACACTCTATAATGGTATTAAAATGATCTCAATACATTTTCAATATTATTGTAAATATTTTGCCAATATGGTTCAAGAGCTTTGAAGTGTTATTTTTCATTTTTAAGCTTTATTAATAATAAAAGATATCCCTTTTCATAAAGTTTTTTGTTATATTTTAGGAGAAGAAAAAAATTTTTAAATATATGATTCCTGCCCATATCCCCAAATTCCTGTCACATCACCCTGAACTAGGTGTCCTTGTAAAGTATGATATTCTCTCTCATTTCAAGTGAAAGGAAAAGACAAGGAAAATACACTAAAAATTTTTAATGGTTATTTCTGGGTGGTTAGTTGGCTTTGGGGTAATTTAGATTTTCTTTTTATTCTTTTAAAAAGTTAACTGAATTTTATAAGCAATAAAAGTCAATAAATTAAAAAAGAAAAAAAGTCCAAATCCTCAGAGAGATGAAATTGATGGCTGCGCCCGGTCCCGTAGGGGCCCTCCTCCAGCTGAGGGGTCTGTTGATGTCCCTCCAGAGGTGCTGAGAAATGGTAGGAAAGATTGCGAATTTCTCTGGGCCATTTGTCGAAACTCTTTTATGGGCCTCCTTCAGTTACAAAGTGCATGTTGTGGAAGTCACACCTGGAATCCCCAGGAATAACAATCCAACTGATTGCACATGAAGCCAACCCCACCCTATGGCTGAGAGATGAAAGTCAGGCATCATAAAGATGCGAGATGCTGATCTAAAGCAGTTACGGATTTTCTCCTGGTGACACTTTAGTGGGATGGTGTGACAATCCTGGCTACAGGAGTATGTTTTGTGGTCAACATCCTTTCCTCTTTTATGATGGTTTTATCTTTATCTCTTAAGAAAAATGTAGCAGACCTCTGCTCTCTCCACGACACTCACGTTTTTATAGGCAGTGTTCTGGAAAAGCAGAGGCTGGGCTGAGTCCCAAAAGCTCCCATCTGCTGCTGCCTGATATTTCCCAAGACGTTCCTCGGGGTGGAATAAGTGGTATGTTTCAGATGTTGGGGAATAAGGAAGAACAGAGAACCGATGAGCAAGCCTATAAAAAACTGAGTCAGTGACATGGGATTTAATAAGGTGGACTGGAATTTCTTTTTTGGAAAAAAAAAGAAAAAGAAAATGATTTGAAATTGTACTTTAAAGATTTGATTTGGCCGTGAAGAGAACACTGTTTCTTTTTTTTCATTATTTCGATTAGAATGATAATACTCGGGGTGCTTGGCTTGGGTGCTGCCGCAGGCAAAATGCAGAACTTGAACTTAGCCTGGGCACTGTCTAAATATTGTCTGGTAATAGGAAGAGATTGAGAGATTGAGAGTTAAGTCATGTCTGATTTATAAATCTAATAAGTTATGAGAGAGCATCATTAATCAAGCAAAAAAAAAAAAAGGTGACCAAGAAATGAAAGGAGCATGGTCCCTCGGTCCTGTAGCATTTTATTCAATCAGTTCTTTAGCAACTCATGACTGACTCAGGACACAAACATTTAAGTAGGGCAAAGAGGACCTGGAATGAACTCAAAGAAAAATGACAAAATTATTAAAAACATGTAAGCCATTGAAACAGCCTAGAAGGATGTAAATCAGATATTTGCTGGTTGACACACCTGCTTCAATATCGGCTTTCTCACCTGTGAAGGAAGGAGTTGAGTTGAAGGGTGGCATTTTCTTGGTGGAAAGCCATCTCATTCTAGAGAAAGAACTCTCTCTTTCTTCTCACTAAATTATTAAACCATTTCACTTATCTAGAATTTTCAACTCAACACTCCAAGAATTCCCTTCAGGACACTAATTCTTTCTTTGTTTTCTCTCCCTTTTCCTCTCTCATTTTATTTCTCCCTTATATTTTCAGTCTCTCCTCTACTGACTTTTATTCCCTTAGAGAATAATATGCTGTCATTCTAAAGAAATAATAATTAAAAACAACCTCCGTTGAAACTTATGCCTCTCTCATTCTATTATCTCTTTCCTTGACTCTCAAGCTAGACTCTGGGGAAGTTCATCTTCAATTAACTCTGTTAACTCACACTTCTTCGCTGGATAGCCATGACCCAAGAAAGCAGAATTAATGGCGGAATTTTTGATGCCAAATCCTTTCTAAGTCAATTAGGAATGAGGAAAGTTCACCAGAAAATGTCTGCAAATCCTTTCTCCAATATTAAATTTAACTTTATCAGAATCAATTTATGCCAGAACGTAGTGAAACCCAGCAAGATATATCTGTCATGGTTCTGTATACAATGAATCAAAGATACAGCCACCACATCTTGGAATATTTAATTTAGCTTTTTTACTTTGACTTCATTCAATCCCCAGCTCTGCCAACACATGCTTAGACCAAGTAATAATCTCATGTTCACTCTTCAAGTTTTTGTAATCACGGTACCACATCGCACTGACTCGAGTTTTACCAAGATACATA
>NW_011888840.1:1671600-1675983 GCF_000151845.1 Pteropus vampyrus | reverse complement strand
AGGAAAGTACTTTTTTTTTTTTGCTTTGGTTACAATAATTAATTTATTCTGAGATTTAAGTAATGTTACCTGAAGAGACCAGATATGGATTTTTTTTTTTTTTTAATGTGAGATACTAGCCACTGGATAGTTCTACTTACTCAATCTCATAAATATCACCCTTGTTCATTTCCTCCCATGTCTCCTTTTCCTCTCTTATTTTTAATAATATAGTTCTCCAATTTTAGCTGGGTTTATAACTGATCAGAAGAAAACATTTCCCAAGATCCTTTACAGTCACGTGTGGCATATGACTAAGTTTGAACCACAGGACGTGAGCAAAAGTGATGCGTACAGCTACCTGGTCACCTTCTTAAATAACTGGCCATGGGCTTTTAATGTTCCATGACACTGTAACCTAACATTAACATGGTGCTGGTAAGCTGGTGGCCTTAATTGTGCAAACAAGACCAAAACCCTTAAGAGTGATGGTAAGTAGAATTAACTTGGAACCGTGGGCAACCTTATATAGCAGACTTGAATCCCCTGACAATTTTGGACTATTTCATGAGTGATAAATAAAACCTCCTTCCTGTTTGAGTAATTATTTAGTAACTATTTTTGTTTTATAGCATCATGTCCCATACCCTAATTAGTACTCTCTCCTCTCACTAGTCTCCCTGTAGAAGGTCAATAGTATACTGACTAAATTAATAGGACTCTAAAATAGTGAAATGATTGGTTTTGATGATGTAGAAATACGTGTGCAATTACAGATGTTTAAAATGGCATGGAGAGAGGCCCAGCTAGTCACACCTTGGGGTAACTGACAAAAACCATGACTATGAACTATTCGCTTGAAGAAAAAGTTAGCTCTGCTCAAATCATTGATTTCATCTGTTGGGGTCTGTTGGAAGATCTCAGGTTCTGCCATGGAAGTGAAGATTTTTCTTTTGACTAGAAATAATACATTTTACTAACCCAGGGTGTTTACAGACCACACAGAGTTGAGCTCCTAATCTTTTCTCCCTATGTCAGCATAATACACAGAACTCCCTCTGAATTTCTAATATTATAAGGATTTCTCTTCCAAGGAAGCTCGTCCTCCCCTGCCCCACTTTTTATCAAGAGCAGATGAGAGGCAGGAATAAAAATAAGAAATACAAATCAGTAATTACATAATGCACTCACTTACCTGAAAGTCCATCTCTTCAAAAAGTGTGATTATGTTCAGTAATCACAGCTGAAATATTAAAAGAGGCTGAGACAGTCCTTCGCCAGGTCACTAACCAATAGCTGATCCATGTCCTTTGGCAATAAACCCAGAACTTTATGTTCAGTATATCTAAACTAGAAAGAGTGTCTTCTCCTTTTCTTTGTGATATTGGGCTTTATTAGGAACCATCTATGAACACCTCCTAAATATCTCTCTCATCACATGGCACCCTGAAAATGTCACTGGCAACATGAAAACTATCACATTACTTTATCCCAGATAAGCTATCGCAATAGTGTTTTCACTGGTCTCTGCCTAAACTCTTACTCCATCCCTCTCCAATCATCTACCACAGTTCTGAAAATATTGCATCCCCACCATTGAAAAAATATTGCATCTCTCACATAAACCCTTGCATAGCTGTTGATGCTTCCTAATTGGCTACTGCCTTCCTCTCTAGTCTTTCCAGATGCAACTGGCAAAAATCAAGTCAAAAGGATCCTCTTCTGTGAAACTTTTCCTGAACTCCATTCCTCCTCCTTCTTCTGGTACAGTGAAATAAGCCAATATCACCTTTTCTCCTCTTTCTGTTCTTCATGCAGCTCTGTCATATGATCTATAATATTAAAATGCTTTTGTGAATTTCTTAACAAAATGCATTTCATCACCCAACATAATACTTGGTACTCAGGCACTCAGGAAGTATTTACTGACTGAAAGAATGAATTAATGAGGAAAAGTGATTAAATTACTATTTTAGCAACTATAAAACAGGTTCTTAAAAGGCTGCTGCTGGTTTGAGTCATAAAATTTAAAAATCTTAGCTTTTTATTTTATGAGTAATATTAATATTCTGCCACTGATTTGCCGAGAAACCCAACCCATTCACTTAATTCACCAAATTTACCCAAAATTATATTTTAATCTATTTCTATAACAATTCAGGTGGGATGGATCAGGAAAGCTAAAGTGAGGAATGTGGAGCTTTTAATATCTGAAGATATTAACGCCTGCCTTTGAATCCTTCCCTTGCCGCTAACCTCCCTGCTTATGCCCAGCTCTGCGCTAGAGTTTCTCTGGGATTAGCAGGCCAGGCAGGCAGTGTTTTGCATGGAATCCCCTATCTGTCTTTCTGCCAGCAGAGGGGCCCCTCACTCTGCATTGGTTTTCAAGATCTGGCAGAGACTAGTAAATGTTTCTTAATTAGCTGTTGTGAGAGCCTACTGACCCTTTGCAGAAAACTTCAGACACAGTTAAAACCATCTAGATTAATATTAAGTGTTATAAATTGTCTAAATAGTTAAAATGAATGTTTTACTTGTAAGTCAATCTGAAAATGTGGAAAAATTTTCAATCAGCAAAATTTAGAAAGAATTTTTAAAAATGCTAAAATGTTGGAAAAATAGAGAAAAAACTTCAAGAAGGTTAAATGGAAATCCATATAAAATGACATCACGTGTGAAATGAAATTTTAGGTATAATCACAAAGAAATAAAACAAGAGAAAAACCAAGTGATTTTAGGTTTAACAAGTTGAACAGCCCTTTAAAATGAATTTTTACAGGTTGATAGTAATTAAATGTATTTAACAACATTCTTTTAATAATAAGATTTTACATCTAAGAGAAGATTAGTTATCATCAATAAGGTTTGGGTGGATTGATAGTTATTAAGTTGGATTTTCAGAAAAATAATACTTTAATGAATTAGTTTTTAGAGGGTCAACTTTTTTCCTCCTGTGGGATAAGGAGATCCCTCTAAGCTACAGGAAGTACTTGCTGCTGGCCAAGCTGGAGAAAAACAATAACGTTTCCTGATTACAATCTACCTCTCTTTCTGGTGTAATGCATTGTTCATGTTGCTCCTCATAGCCACAGAATATAAAAGAAGTTAATTTTCAGGTAAAAGAAAGGAATAGTTTCTAAACCATCAGCACAGTAGTGCTTTAAAATAAAGTGAAGCTGAACAGAATGAGAAAGCAGAAACAAAACTCATGAGTCAACTGTCAAATTTACTCTACAGATTAGAAATAAATCAATAAATATTAATCTGAATTTCAAGAACATGCCTTTCTCAAAGTCATGCAAAGAGTGAGTTTCTACAATTCATTTCTTCCTGTTTCATCTCTATCCCATCCTCTGCCTCTCCTTCACCTGGGATGTCAAGATTTTCTTACACCTGATTTGGGTGATACATCTGTTCTCATCTTCTGTACTAAGCCTAAAATCCAGAGCAGTTCCACTAATGACACATGGGTTCTGGGTCCTACATGTGCTCTGTTTCAGTGAGGTTTTGGACGTTGCCATACAAAGCTGTTCCTGTCCCATTCTATGCTGTATTCCCATTTTGCTCTCCTCCCCTCAAAATCAGGAAGAGATAAACAAAAATATCGATACTTAAATTTATTTCATCATTATGTACCAACTATTGGGTAAGCGCTTGAAATGTCCCATCAGGGCAGTGAGTCATCAGGAGTTCCCAAAGAATCAGCAGACAAAGGGCATCCTGAAGCCATATGGAAAACCTCAGTTTTCAGACTACAGAGGTTTTGCCACAGGAATTTCTGCCATGTCTTAGGCAGAACTGAATGATCTCCTCTCTGATTTCCAGTATTGGGCAACTACTCCTTGTAGACTCTCCAAAGGGCAAACTGATATTTGAATCATGGTTGACAAAGGTTGAAGATCAAAACTAATGTTCAGCATATGAAAAATTAGCCCAGGAACATGTTTCAACCAAAGGGAACTGAGTAATGCTCTGCATTACTGGAATGTTGTTGAAATAATGATGGAGAGATGGAAATTCATGGAAAGTGTTTTATCCTGATTCTGCAATGACTTCTTCCTTTAGATAGATATTTTAAGACACTGAAACTTTCTCCAGTTTTTAATATCAGTTTCTGCAGTTCTTCCTGCCACTTACAGACTCTGATAAAACGCGTGGGAACTTGATTTGTTCTATGTCTCTGGTGATATTGGTAAGCTGCAGGAAGTAGCACATATTCAAGAAATGCAGGCCACATATGAAAGCCCAGATTAGTTAGGAAGTCAACTAGTTGTGGAATTCTCAGTTTGTTTAGATGATTTAGTCTAACATAACACATTACTTTACATTTCGTGAAATTTAAACCTAGAGAATATGAGTGACTGTTTCAGAGAAAAAAGGAAGTGTTAATTTTTGCCTCTCTGT
>NW_011888840.1:1660510-1670655 GCF_000151845.1 Pteropus vampyrus | reverse complement strand
CTTTAAAACTTGTTCTTTCTCTAATTTAATATGGTTGAAAGATTTTCCTTTAAAATTAATATATTCAAAAATTATCTATTACAGCAGTTACTACACTACCATAGTCAAAATCAAAAAGAAATATGTGGAAAAAAATTACAACATCAACAAGAGCCAAGGAAAAATCAAGTTCAATTTCTGAGAGTCAATTTTAAATTTCAATAATGTAAATTCAAATTGCAGAAATAAAGAACAGCTTGATTGAAACTATCCAGGCATAAAGTAGTAGTGGAAGACTTTGAAAGGCTGAAAAATCCCTATAAGTAGAATTGTTTTCTCAGAATCTGGTAATCCAAGGGGTTTATGGAAGGTTTTCAGGAAATTTGTGAACAAAGTAGTTATATCAAATGTGTGCACGTAAATGTGTGTGTGCGTGTGAATGTGTGTGTGTGCGTGTGAATGTGTGTGTGTACGTGCACACAGATACATGTATTTGTCAGAAGAAGAGGGTCCATAGTTTTCTTCAGACTTCCAATGAAATTCATGATAATTGAATTTCAGACTTCACATTCAGAAACACAAATGTGTTCAAAGACCCGTTCCCACCCAAGATTCTGTGATTCTCAGATGACCATTCTCTGCCAGAGAAAAATATGAGCATTTATATTGTTGAGGGTGAAGTATATCTTAGTGAAGAACACTAATGATCGGATACGCCTATTGGAAACTCTGGAAGAGCATGAAAGAGATGGAGCCAAAAACATATATCTTGAATTAAACAAGTCTAAAATCCTTGAGGACAGGAGCCTCGTTTGATTTAATCTTGTATTTGCCTGAAAAGAGGCCTATTTAGCTCATAATGTTGTATTATCTTTTACTCATCACTCTTTCTTTCATGTGTAAGTTTTATTCCCATGTCAATAGAGATTATTAAATTCATAAATATATTCTTTAGCCCCTAAAATTATTAGCACAATATATCTTTGTTAATCCTGTCTTAAAAATGTAACAAAAAAGAAACTCTACCTCTGAAATGGGAAGGACTTTCATTCTACCACTCTGCTCACCATCCTGTTCTAGAAAATTATATTGAAACTCGATTCCTCAGTGGCCATTCTTTCCTTGGATTCTGTATTCTTAGGCTAAAATACTGTTTATTGTGCCTTTTGAGACCCCATTCTACTTTATCACTGCTGTTCATACCTCTAGTTACCAAAGCATATGCACAGAAAGATTTTATTTTTGGAAAGAAATATCATTTTATTCCAATTTAAGATTTGTTTTTTTTTTTTAGTGAATGACTCAGCCAAGACTTTATATTTGTAGTTCAGGATGAGGGTTATAGAATATGTCGATCTTATTTTTTTATTTGTTCAGTGGGATTAGGAATGCTCAGAATATATCTAATTTTCTCCTACTAATAAGATTTGTTTCTTCTATTAAAAAGGGATTGTATGTCTTTGCTGGTAAAAGTTAAAAATAATAAATCTATGTTTATTTGAATTTAGACAATGAATACACATTTTATGTTATGGTCAATGGAATGTATCAATAGTGCTAACATTTCAGTGACCGTGACATAATGGCTAGAAAGCACACAAAAGTTATTTTAGGTAAGAGTGCATTGTAGAGGTGTCTTTTATATCAAATCACAAAGTCCATTGCCTACTCTACCTATAGTTCAGCTAGCTACTCTTGAAAGATGACAATCTATCAAATTGTAAAGAATTTCTAATTGTTCTTGTCCCCAAACATTCCTAGGAATGCAATCCTTTTTTCTCTCTTGGATAGTAAACAAGCTAAAACTTAAAGTTCTAGTAATTTTGAGGGAGGGTGTAGAATAAACATTAAAGTAGGAAAGTAGCAGTGTTTACCATCACATAGAGACCCAAACTGGAGAGCAGATATCGAAAGATAAATGAGAAGTGAAGGAGTGATTATAGCGGGTATCGAGTTACCAACAGATTGAAATTCCCATGGAGTCAGAGACTGCTTCTCACACTGGTTTTGAATAACTGTATTCTCTTTTCTATAGATTCCTCTCAATGCTTTGTTTAAAGAAGACATTTAAAACACTTAATCTATATATTGTTTCCTTATAATAACAATTTACTTAATGATAAGTATCCCAGTGATTTCAAAATATAATCATTTCTCTGATGACTTTTCCGTTGACTCACTGCACACTCCAGAGGGAAATTATACTTCAAATGTATTGTTATTCTTCATCTGCTTTTTCTAATTGGACATTCACTATTTTGAGTCCTTGTTGTATATGGCTGATGTTGGGATCCATGTAGGGTCTGCTATGCAAAACTTCCAGGTACCATTATATTGTACAAAGATGTCAAATTATATGTGATCGTTGTGTAATGAACAATAAACGGTAGAAACTTAACTAAAACCATAAATTATTCATTACACATTATTTCTAAGTCTCATTAGAGACATGTTTTTTCTTCTTTTTTCAGGAATCTTTTGCTTCCAACTAAAAGTGGAATCAGGGAAAATTCCCAATTTTAGCCCCAAACAAAATTGTTATTAGTCCCATAACAAGTCATATTGGACACAGGTATTGGAAAACAAATCCAAATGCTCTAGTCATGGAAAATTATACATAAGTTATTTCTCCAACACCTAAAAGAAACAACGTGGTCCAGGTGAGCATTAGAAATGACCCAAATTAAAAAAATAAATTTAATATACTTAAATTATGCTTTCTGATACTTGCTTGAATAACTTTTCCTCAGGCTGTATGTTTGAATATCAGAATACCTGTGTGGAAAACAGTCATGTGGACTAAATACCAATTGTACCAGGAAGTGATAGCGGGTTCATATATAGAATTATAAAAGCCACAATCCTGCCTTAGTGGATTCTACAGTAAAGAGAAAAAAAAATAACTAAACACATGATAAATCTATAATGCGATGAGTTCTATAAAGCATAAAATTGATGGGATCTTAGATGAAGGGGAAAAAAAGGCAAATCAAATGGGTAAGGATTTGTTAAGAGAGCTTAAAGGTTGACCAACAATCTCAAAGAAAATACTTGCAATGCATGTAAAGAACATGTAAAGAACTGTTACAACTCTCATAAAAAAAAAAAACAACTAACAATTAAAAAAGAAAAAACAGGTAAAATATGTGTATAGTCAGTCACTTCATGAATGAATATAGACAAATGGTTATAAGCATATAAAATGAAACTAAACATCGTTGGTTATCAAAAACTTCAAATTAAACCTCAATGCCAGACCATTACAGACACAGGAAAGAAATATCTAAATCAGTATTTTACAAGTGACAAATGAGAAGAATGGACAAAATTAAAAAGATTGACAATTCCAAATGTTGTCAAGAATGTGGAGTAACTTCAACTCTCGTTCATTGCTTGGTGGAAATGTAAAATTACACAACCGCTTTGGAAGTTTATATTAAAAACATAAATCTACAACTACATTACAGCCCAAATCATTTCTCTCCTAAGAATTTTTCCCAGAGAAAAGAAAATATATGTCCATACAAAGATTTGTACATAAATATTCATAGTATCTTTTTTCATAATACCTCTAAACTGAAAACAATAGTTTCCCATCAACACAGAATGAACAAATTCTGGTATATCCACATAATCGTAGTAACAGCAATAAAAAGGAATAAAGTACTGATACATACCACAACATGATACATGCACATATTGTGTTTTCTATTCTAGCAAATGCAATACTATTATATCTATAATGAGAGAAAAATCATTGAACGGTTTAATGGGTCTTGGGGCAGAAAGATTGAATTCAAAGAGGTGCAAGGAAAGTTTTACAGGTGATTCATATAATCTGTAGCTTTACTGTAGTGGTAATTTCACAGGTGTAACTCATCAAATTGTACATACAGTTATTTTATGCAAACTGCATTTAAAACTGACTTAAAAAATTACTTCATCAGATATGATTTACTTGATCTTCATTTTGAAAATGTTTAGCAAATTTTTCTCTATCAGATTGTCTTATATATTGTTCACATCTGAAATTAGATTCTTTATTTGTACTTTTATTTGATGATCATGTGGTTTGCTAACATTTATCTGCCTTTCCATCTTAATAGAATATGAATACCTTAAGAGTAGAATTGCCTATTTTGTTTTTTTGCTACATTCTCAGAGCCCAGAATGGTGTCAGGCATATATGTGCTTTTTTCAAGATTAGGATAAATTATATTTATAATTTTCTATCTTATAATGATTAATTATACAGAGAGTAATTATCAAGTAGTCAATGTTGTTATTACATAATTTGACAAGTCATAATCATCTTTAAAATAAACCATGCAATGTAAATGTTGTCAATGCTAAATATTTAGATATTTTTAATAACTTTATATTGAAATACCAATTTGAATAAACATTCTTGCAATTGCAATGTCAATACCCTCTATAACTCTTTAATACCAGCTTTTAAAAGTGAAGTATTTATATAAAAGGTATAGATGTCTTTAAGGATGGTAATATATGTAAGTTCATTTCCAGAAATGAAATGCCAGTTTGTATTCAGTTCAATTCACCTGTGATAGAATCTCCTACATGTATGACATCACTATTTCTGAATGAACGAAAGTGTGTAAAATGTCCTGGCAAACTCCTTTCTGTAGATTTCTCCTTCTGGGAGGCACAAACACCAGCCTCTCAAACTTAGTGGAAAATGCAGTGGAAGCTGCATCCAGGTTGTAGAATTAGCTGGGCACTGAAAATATCAAATTTAGGAAGACAGAAAATGTTGAAAATAAGATGCAAATTAGATATTTGGGAATCTAGTAGATATTCACTTAGTTATAGTAGAAAATTGATTTAGGAATTATGATACACAGTTGCCTTCACTGTGATAAAACAATCTCTCCTGAACACTTGTATGATTAATTTTTGACCTTTAAAAAAAGTTTTTAAAGATATGAAGGTATTCTACAAATTATAAACAAGATTACAATTACATTGGGCTTGATCTGTTGTAGCTATGCCTTTCTAGAGTAGTATTTTTCTATTTTTTATATAGCTATTTCTGCAATAGTCTTTATATGTAGATATTTCTTACTGTCTACATAGAAATGCAACAGCTACAAGATTGGAGAACAAGTACTCAAGGACCAAGTCCTAATATGAATTTTAAAGCCACAGGAAAATTAGAAATAGAATTGTGCACCAATTAAGTTTCCTTAACTCTGCTTTGGCAGGAGAGGAGGAGTTCCGGGTGGTAGGACTCTGACTGTCTAGAGAAGATTAGATGTTGCTGTTTTCTTCTGTTAATCTCCCTGCTCAGTAAGCCCAGATACCTTATGTAATGGAACTGAGATTTCTAAGGAATCACTTCTGAATACACATCATGCTGTAGGGACTTAGTCAAAACCTTGCTTAGAAATGGTACCCTTTGCTGAATATTTCATCCAGCTTCTATGTGAACACAATAGGCTAATCATCAACGAATAAACAAAATAATAAAAAATACATTACAAATAGGGATATGCTTTTGAAAGTCTCCTCTGGACCACCGGATTCAAATCTAGAGCAATGTTTCTTAAATAGTGGTTTGAATAAGAAATAGTGGTTTGAATAAGAAACATAGTCACTGCTTTGAGAAATAGTGCTCCAGAGTTAATTGCAGTGTTTTGTTCAAAGAGAGATTCAGCTCCCACTTACACTTTTTGTGTTCATGAGGAGGTATTAGCCTTGTCCCAAAATTCTAACCATTCGGGAAATAAACCCATGACCTATACTAATACATCTCTTTAATGAGGAATTAGTACTACTTTTTAAAAGATAACGCTTATATTTTCATCTTAAAATCAGTATGTGAGTTGGCCTTATTAATTTCAGGAAATTATAATCATAATATTTATAATTAGCTTTATATTTAATTATATAATAATTATAATCACCTTTATGATCAGAATATTTAGAAGAAATACTAACCATCTGCAAAGGCAAGGGAAATTTTCTTGTGTATATTTTACATTGTTACCAGTGTTTTAATGTAGCTCTGTGACTTAGAGTAAATTATTTAAATTATCTGACTCTTAATTTATTAGGCCAAAATGAGGTATTTGAATATTATTTCTGAAGTACTCATTTTGATTTTTGTTTACTTTGTTTTTTGAATGTATTTGTATTCTCATTTTTTAAACAGACATTTTATTGAACACCTACCTTGTGCTAGGCACCATTCTGTGCTCTGAGGATACGGTGATAAATAAAATGGTCAAGAGTCCTGTTCCTTCTTGGGGCAGGAAGTGAGGTAGGGGAGATAGACAAAAACAAATGAACAACTAAATAAACAAATACCCTTTTGGATTTGTACCCAAATCATTCCTTTTTTTTGAACACATTTCTTAAAGTGATTACTTAGGATTCACTTTATTTATTGATGATTTTTATTATAAAAAAAAAAAAAGTTTGGCCAGTGACTCTTAACCCTAGCTGCTCATTAGAATCACATGAGAAATTCTTTAAAAAATACCTAAGCTTGGGCCCCACACCAGACCAATTGAATCAGAATCTCTAGAGGTGGGATTAATGTATCATATTTCTTTGAAAACTGTCTAGGTAATTCCAGCGGAGAGCCTGACTTCAGAATACTGGCCTGGATTATTGGCAAGGCAACGTTTTGGTTTCAAGTTTAAAACTCACCTTCTCCATTAAGCTTTGCTTACATTTTTATCCCTGGCTAGGTTTCGTTTTCAGTTTACCCTTTCTTCAGTTATGTAAATGCTTTTTTTCTCTTTTTCTATTTGCTGGAAACGGACATAAATAAAAAGAAACTAAATCAGTATTTCATAAATGACAAGCTATGACTCTATGACAGAATTTTCAAAAGTGCTATAAGAACAGAAAAATCTAGAATAAAATTGTCAGTTTTTTCTAAATTTCATTTTTTTTTTCAGTTTAAAGATATTTTTCTTTATTCTGAGATAAATATTTGTTTTATCATTTTGGGGTTAAAATATTTTCTTTAAAAAATAGCTGGTAAAATTACATGATATATTAATGGCTGAATTCGGCCAAATAAATTTTGACAACTCCATGTCAGTTTCTTTTTATATTGTGAAGTTTCTGATCAGTGAAAGCTTGGGAAGCATAGACTAAAATAACTGAATGAGTACCCAATCCTTATTTGACCTGCATAGCTTAAAGAAATGTCTCTTTACCAACCATTACAATTTAATCGCACAGCTGATAATGACTAAGTATAAGCTGTACTTATTTATATATTGTTCTTAGATGATGCCTATATGGTACTTACATAGTGTTCTATGACCTGATTTTCTACTTTGTAGTATATTATGAAAATATTAAGTTTTAATATTACATAACATGATTATATTTATTATTACTATATCATAATTACATATTATTCTACTATTGATGAATTTAGGATAGTCTCAAATTTTTGTTAATATATTGAAGTTTTCAATCAATATCATATTATATACGTATTACAAATGTGCGAATATTTCTATCAAATATATTTTAGAACTATCTGGAGAGATAGTATTATTTTCAAAAATTCAGAATTATTGTTCATTCTTAGCAAGAATTTATTAAAGTTCCTGTTTCCTCACATGAGATATTACCAGTATTTATCATTTCTAGCACTCCAATAGGAGAGAATTGCATCTCTAAAAACTTCATCTCTGATTTATATATTTCAGCATTTGCGGTTTTTGTTTTTTCTGTGAACTGTATGCTTATAAACTTTTTCCATCTTCTGACTGTTTTTTTTCTGGTTCAGATTATATTTTCCTATTGTTCTGATGAGGAAGTGGACATTGAAGAGATTCAGTGGTTGCCCTAATATTACATACACATCTAGTTTGTTGCGAAGGGCAGATCTCTACCTAAGCAGTTTGGCTTTGTTTCCAGAACTTTTTAGCACTTTGCTGACACCGTAAATAGTGCTGGGCTGGGAAGGCCTAGCTGATCCATAGGGCTAAAACAGCAGGGAGACAGGCAAGAAATTAAGTTTAGATTTCAGAACTTGTTCTTGGAGAAACCACTTGGTCAGAACTCTAGATAGAAAGTAGCAAAAGCAAAGTCAATCTGGTGCAAAGCTTCTTGGATGTCTGTGTTGTATTCAGAGTCCACAGAGCCAAGACAATAAACAAACCTGGGAAACTGGGCTTGAACTTCAGCAAGTTTCCATGGAGTTTGTTTTTGATCTTGTGTTGGAAGACAGAAAACTCAATGCTACCCAGCTGGGAATTTCCTTATAAAGAAGTGGCTCATCCTCACATTCAGGCCCAGCTGGTCTTTGCCAAATGGTCCTACCTAAAGATTTGCTCTTCTCATGGTGGTGCTACTGTCACTTCTTTGGTATGTTACCTAATAAATCCTAGTGTCATTTCCTCTTGGGTAATTTTTTTTTTTTCAAAGGTTTTACAGTAGGACTCATATTCTGTGGTTGAGACTGTGCGTTTCAAAAAAAGAGATAAAAGGGTTTTACATTTCCAGGCCTCTCTGATATCTTATACTCGGTGACACCCCAGCAAAGTGATTTAAACATTAGTGATTTAAGCTTCACCCAAGAACTGGACAGAGAATTGAAAGAAAACACAAACTCATGAGCAAACCAGATCTATGGGTGGGGTCTCATAGAGTACAGCTCGCAGACCCTAATTAGACTAAAAAGACCAAAGGAAATAGAGCAAACCACGAGGAAGTCCATCTGTTAGGAAGGGAGCCCAACAGAAACACTTGAGAAAATGATGTCCCATTGTCCTCTAACACATATTTTCTTCAGATGTAGAATTTTCTTTTTGTTTTATTGTTTTTTTTCTCTTTATTAGTTTGAAAGTTTGCACACTCAACCCACGCTGATACTAGCCATATTCAAGTTAATATTTAGCTTAACAAAATGTGTATATAGAGGAACAAAACAGTTTTATTACTCTCCTGAAGACAAGAATATTAGAATACAATAGGGCTGTATTTCCTCCTGAATGAAATGCTATTGCAATTGAATGATTAAGTTCTATCTTATAAACTTTAAGTACAAAAATTTGATATTATTATTATAATATTTAAAATCTCATCTTTATTCTGACATTATTTTTTCTTTGAGTATATATTTAATAATTTTAGAGTAAACTTTTTTTCCTTGAGTATACTTGAATAGTTTTTTTAGTAAACCTTTCCAACTTTTGTATATCTGAATTCTTTATTTGCTCTTGAAATATGTCCTAATTGAGAGTTTTTTGCTTGTTTCATATTGTAGATATTATCCTAATTTTTTAGGTTTCTCTTTTTACTGTTATAAATCATTTGTCTCATTCTTGGTATTCGTTTTCCATTTTTGGCTGCTTTTTTGTTTGTCTCTTCAATGGCATCATTATGTGGTTTTACTCTAATATTTTGAGTGGTCAAGTTTTATAATATTTACACTTCCCAAATGTAATAATTCCTTTATTCAAAAGTGAAAATTTTTTATTATATTTCAAATATGTGCTTGATCTCATTATTCTGGCTCCTCTGATTCCAATTAGACAGATGTCTTAAAAAATGTTTATTTCTTTATTATCTGGCTTAATATTTCTTAGGAAGTGTGGAAGGGAGAGAAGGAGGAAAAGGCATAAACGACACCAAAAGACAAATTGAGGAAATTATTTACAGCAAATATGATATTGGCAATTTCCCAAATGCAGAAGGTGTTATCACTATTAGACTGTAAACCCCATAAAATTATGAATTATAGTTGTATGACATTGTATAAATATTTATCATATATCATACTGTACAGTTTTCAACATTTGTAGACAAAAAACAAACAAATGAAAAAACAAAAACCGAGTAGGCTTGAAATAAATCAAATAATCCCAAAGCAAAAGAATGGATGAGGAAAAAAGAAAACAAGCACCTCATAAAAGATGATACAAAGAGCTGATAAACTCTTGAAAATTTACTCAAAGCTGTTAATAATTGAACAAATAAAATAATACCTGAGAAAATATATTTTATTTGTCACATGTAAGATTCCTGAAGGTTAAGAATTTTATTCACAGTGGCCAAGACATGGAAACAACAAAAGCGCCCTTCCATAGACAATTAGTTAAAGAAGATGTTGTATGTATATACAATGGAATATTACTCAGCCATAAGAAAAGAAGAAATACTGCCATTTGTGA
>NW_011888840.1:1644502-1659570 GCF_000151845.1 Pteropus vampyrus | reverse complement strand
ACCATTTCATATATATGTTTATATTTATACTTACATTTACATTTTAAAGTTAATAAATATTGTTACTTATTGTTCATTTATTTTCATTGCTAAGTATACACAATGACTTACTGATCTATTCTTTTGTTGATGAATAGTTGGGCTCGCTCCACTTTTGTTTATAATAAACAATGCTGCTATGAACATTTATGTACATGTAATGTACTGCAAATGGGGAGGGTTTTTAAAAAAAATTTTCACCTTTTTGCAACTCTGGTTAGTGAATGGCTGAAAGGGCTGTGAGTATTGATTTTAGGGTCACAAATTTTAAAGTGTAGGCGTAATGTAAAAAGAGGTATTTTTGTAGAGACTATAGTAATGGAAATGCTGGGCATAGGATATATATGTTATCAAATTTATTAGATAAAACAGACCTGTTTTCAAAATGGTCTTATTGAATTATACACCTGTCAACAATTCATGAGTCTTTTTCTCGCTCTGCTTCCTTGGCATCGTTTGGCATTGTTTTCAAACCAGCCCCCCATTTACTGGGTGTATCGTGCTGTCTCATTGTGGCCTTAATTTGCTTTTTATTAATAATAACAAAGAGATCGAACACTTTTTCATGTATTTAGTGATGATTCAATTTTAATCTTTAGTGAATGCTATTTTTCTGTTGTGTCACCAGTCTTTTTCTAAATTATCCTGCAGTTCTTTTTATATTTTGAATACTAGTGCTTTTTGGTTACATATGTTGTAACTATTTTCTCCCACCTAATAATGTGTCTTCCCTTTTCAATAACTTGTTTTCCCCTTTTAAAGAACCCCTTAACCAAAAAATCATAAAAAAAAATAAAATAAAGGAGAGCAACAATATTATTGATGACGGCTAGTATTTTGTTGCCAAAAAAAAACACCCCCCTCCACAATCATGAAGATATACTTCTATATTGTTATAAATAGTTTGTTTGTTGTTTTTCCTTTTATATTGAAGTGTATTCTTAAGTGTATGATCTGTGGTAAAGGTCCAATGCTATTTTCTGCCATATGTGTTATCAATTTTCTCAGCTTCATAATTCTAAACACCACTCTTGACCCCTCCTTTGCAATGCCTTATATGTGTGGGAGTGTCTTTCTGTACTTAGGTTTTGTAGGCCATTCTTAATTCTGCTGTTATATCAAGAAAACAACCATATAGAATATATTACAAAATGAGTATGGCTGTGTTCCAATTAAACATTGCTTAAAAAAAAAAACAGTCTATGGGCCATATGTGATTCGTAGACTATAGTTTGCTAACTCCTCATCTTGGCAAATGTCTAGTAAAAAGTAGGTGGTGAATTAGGGCATTTACCACCCAATGTTCTGTAACACCCTCCCCAAGACTCTATCCATGGTCTTACAGCTCCCTCCTTTTACACAAGTCATTTTTAAACTAGTTTTGGGAAGAAATATCTGCCTTCGAATTTCTCCCATCTTTTCTCTCTATCATCATGAGATATCCATGCTTTCATTCTAATGGGAAGTTGGTGACAAAGCAACATTAACATGGCCTTTGAGAACCCACTTTCTCTCGAAGCCACGCCTGTTTCCTTTCTCCTGCTCTACTTACCTGACCCGCATTTATTCCAGCTTTCTTTTGCATACATGGCCCAGAGATACATGTTTTTTGGACCGGTGCTAAATGAGCGTGGTTGCCAACATCTGAGAATGTACATTCAGATGCTATCTTGAGCAAAACACCTCTTGGAACCCTCTGCTCAAAAGTAGGGAGCACAGGGACTCTGGATTCATTTGGACGTGTTTTCCAATTGTGACACTCACAGAAAGGAGAATTTCCTGCATTCTAATGTCCTTTTATTTCTAGCTCTTTCTGACTTGGCCCTTCATCCTTTCTCTCCCCATAAGCATTTACTTGTTTTGCCCTTCTCATAACATTATGGAATACAGTAGTATTTGTGGTACTGAAATGCAACTTTCGGTGGCATGGAAACCTTGAGACCCCGTCTGAATAACACCCTGGGAAAGAAACACCGATGGCCTAGGTATCTCCTTTGAACACAATAATCTATTTCAGATTTAAAATGACAGAGTTTGCCATTTTAGAAGCCTGTTTCTGTGCCACTTGCCAAGGTGAATAAATCAAAATTGGGCAGCTCCTTGGTTTAAAGTCTCCCAAAGCCAAGTCTTTATAAGAGAGACAATGGGAGCGGGAACTTTGATAGTTTATCTCTAGTGCTTTACTAAACAACTCTGAGAGAAAAGTTGCTTTTTGTTTTGGCTTTTGCTTTGCCTTTGTGTTTTAAGAGAATGGGGAAGAAATATTTTCTCAGCTGCTCAGTCTGGTTCTCATACCTTTCTTTCTAATTTGTAGTTTTTGCTCTTTTTATAATACTGCATTTGACCAATTTTATAAAATCAAATATTCTATTAATGTCAACTTTTTGCAGTTAAGAATTATTCCATGATTTTAATTGAATATGTGAATTTCCACTAATTTAAAATGTTGTTTAAAGTACCTCTCCCATGGAAGACAGGTAGTTTATTTTATTCAGCAGGTTATAACTGATGCAATTTTCTTATGTCATTATTAGGGGAAGATTTAACCCTGCTTTTAAGTCTAGTTGATTAAGTCAGACTCATCAGATATCAGATAACTGCTCTACTAAAGTCAACTATAAGGGCTTTGATACATCGGCAAATTTACGCTGAGCAAGAAACACTTTGTAACTGGGGAGTTAGTTCAACTAACTGACATCAAAAAGTTGTCACAATTATAATCTCAAATACTATTTCACTCTCTATCCTTAGCTTTTCTTTGTTTCCTTTCCTCTTTGGTTATTTTTTTTTTTTTGAATTCCTTCCCTCCCTTTTTTCTTTTCTCTCTTCCTTTATTCTTCTCATGGACTCGTGACGTATGTTCACACATATTTCTGCTTCTCCTCCTTTCTGGACAGATGATGATTTCACTTCTGGCCCTCAGATAGTTGGACTGTATCCTGTGTCTAGTGCTGGCCAAAGAAATAGAAAGGTGTCACTGGTGAGAAATCACCTGCAATATAATGGCCACAAACTATGAGTTGTGTAGGTTGTAATCCAGAAGGGAAGATAAGCTGTGAACCCATGAATTATGGACCAATAAGTCTAATTAATTCATAATAAATTCTAGAAGGATACAGAGTTCAGAGAAAGGAGATATCCCAGTGAGCCCAAATATAGGTGCAGCTTAGCTGGGCAATGGAGTATAACAAAACAGAGTGGGGGCAGGGAAAGCACGGTACTGTGAAACCCACCTGCTTTTAATTCCTTTTATTTTAAAGAATTTTAAGTGTGCTTATTTCTTCACATTTTCTGTGTACCTAGTTTGCTCCAGATGTTATTCTAAGACTCCCTAACCTCCTAGAGATTACAAAATAAAAGAATAAATATGTAATTACATATTGTGATAAGTATTAAGTAACAGGTTGCTGAGGTGGTGAAAACTTTTCCAACCTATTTTAGATGAGAGGTTCAGAGAAGGCCTTCTGAGGAGATGGCATGGAAACTACAACTGAGTAAGGGGACATCTGCTGTGTGAAGAGGCAAGGGAGAGAATCGACACATTGGCCATTAAGTGGAAGACTGTGACATCTGGAAGTCATTGCAACCGAAACACAGAAAGAAAGGCAAAGACCAGTATGAGAGGTGGAGACACAGGATACTATCAAATTTACTTAGAATTATGTAGGCCACAGAAGCCATGGTAAAGATATTAATTTTTCAATGTGAAAGGAATCTGGGTGACCTGATATAGTATGATTCTGTCTCTGAACATCAATTTCCATTTATTTAAAATAAAAATAATTTCCCCAAATCAATATAAGAATTAAATAAAACAAGGCATATAAAAATTTTGGCATTGTACCGAGCATTCCAAACATAAAAACCAAAAAAAAAAAAAAACCAAAAAACAAAAAACTCAGTAACAGGACCTCATTGTTTTTCTTAGTAAACATGATCTTTTATAATTCTAAGGTAACTGAAAGGAGAAAGTTGACCTAGTTTTTGTAGACTACTTAATTAAGAGAGATTTTCACAAATACCTTAATACTAAAATATTTCTGTGTTTTTAGCTACTCCTTTTCAGTCACTGTGGCACCACATACAAAGCACACAAATAAGCTGAGTTTTTCATGTCCTTTATCTCAACTGACATTCAGTGATTTACAAGATACAATAGTTTCCACATTATGATTCGTAAAGAAAGTTACCTAAATTTTATGGATGACTGAGGTTCATTGACCAAACATGGGAAAGATATAAAAGAGTGTGGAATAAAATCTGTATTCTAAATTACTTGGGCAATAAATAAAAAGGAAGAAAAGAAAAGCACTATACAAATATATGACTTTTTACAATGTTTAAAGATATTGTGGCTAGAAGAAAAATATTAGAGAATGGAGGCAGACATACTTGCAAATTTTCTGTTGGTCAGAGTTCATTTCCTTATTGTCTTTTACAACTATATTTTCACAGAATACCATTATTATTTTTCAATAAGACTTCACTGCAATCCACCATGGAATTTGGCAACTGACATTTAAATCCTTTCAGCCCTAGTTTCATTATATGCAAAATGAGAAAGTTGAATGAAATGATCTCTAATGTCATAAAAAATTAGGTCTCTCATTTCTTTAGTTCCCATAGAGATGTGTTAGGCTGCAGTTTAATTTGCAAAGTAATTTGACAGCCAATTCTCTTGGATAATATCTTATTGTTGGGGGAGTTAAAATAAAGATGGCGATCTTAAGTCATGGCTGAAAAAAACAAAATTCTCTATGATCAAATACAATTGTTTCTTGTCCTTGTCATTCTGGTCTTCCTCCTCCTTATTTTTCTTCTTCTTTTTTCCTTCATTGTGATCATCACCAATAACAAAGTTCTACTAAAAACGGTCTGTTGCATAGACAAAACTATAGTGCTAAACCATATCCTTTGGAAATATATCATCTAAAACCAGTGGCAGGGCACACTTTAGTGTCTTTAATATACAAAGGCAGGTCTAGATCTGGCTTTACTGAGACTCAAGAAATATCTGACTGGTCTACCACTAAATGACTTCCATCCATTTCACCTTACTCTGCACAGCTCAGCTCAGATATAACTTACTACCAAAAGCCTTTAATCATACCCCCAGTACCACTCTTGTTAGATTCTCCTTTAGGGAA
Organism: Pteropus vampyrus; assembly: GCF_000151845.1. Classification (NCBI taxonomy): domain Eukaryota; kingdom Metazoa; phylum Chordata; class Mammalia; order Chiroptera; family Pteropodidae; genus Pteropus; species Pteropus vampyrus. The sequence goes on along the minus strand of NW_011888840.1, from coordinate 1,654,384 downwards.
CCCTGCTAGGAAAGGTAAAGATCATATATATCTTAATCACTGCTAGATTATCCTGATATAAATTCAAGCACAGAGTAGTTTCTTAATCAATATCTCAATGGGCAAATGTTTTACAAATGGAAACCACTGAATGCACACACATTTAAAGTTACATAGCACAATGGCCCCAATGTAAGTGCTCTTAATAAATATTTGTAGAAATAAAAATGGATATCAACTAGAAATAATACTTTTAGATTGTAGAGCCCACATGGTACGAGGTAATATCTAGTCTTTCATGCTTCTGCTTATGTTATTGCCCACCTGCAATTGCTTCCCCTCAGTTAAATATTCTTTAAAAACTAAATCAAACACCCTTTGCTCAAGTGCCTTAATGCCTTCTCAAGCTTTAGTAGAATATCTATTTCACTCTTTTTTGAGCCCTGATAGCTCATTATTTAAGCCTGAAGGAATCTTCTTAACATATTATAACTAGTATAAAAGCTCTTCTAGGGCATTTAAGCATATTTCTATAAGTATTATCTATTATTATTATTATTATTATTATTATTATTATTAGTTTTGACAGACATATTCCCAGAATCTAAAAAAGCCCAAGTATATAACCAGTTTCTAAAAAACAGCTTTTGAATGAATAAATAAACCATTTTTACTTCTGTTTTATCTATCCCACTTTCATATATGAACTTTTCTTAAAGAAGGCACTGAACTCTTCATACCCCTTTTAAAACTTAGAAAATTTATATGAATAATTTGAATTAAGTTTAAAGTAATGATTTTTTTTTATTTTAAATTTCTTGAAGATATACTTTAAGTAACTTAAGTTTTATTTCTGTTATTTACAACCAAGAGCCCTTAATGGCCCAACCTTATTTGAGTCCAAAGGACAGAAATCCAGAGTAATCAACTCAATGTGACCTCTTTCATGAGTTTTCCCAAAACTTCCCAGACACATTTCCAGCAGCAATTAATATGTTCCTCTCTTCTGCACTTACAATGCTTTTATCTTTCATTGTAGTTAGGTATATACATGTTTCTTCTCTCCTATTAATTATTAACTTTGCTTCCCTCATCAATACTTTTCACAATACCTGATGTATTGCAGGCAGTCAATAAATATATGTTAAATAAATATACTACTGCTGATGAAACATGTCCCAGATTCTCTTCTAACCTGAAGAGGATATTTTACTTATTAGAGCGTAATAATTCTAATTTAATAAGTACAATAAATGCTCCTGCATAGAAAAGCTTTTCTAAAATTTGTAATAGATCAGAGAGAGATCTAATATTTTATTTATGTGACCAAACTTAACGAACCTTGCTGAAGAGATAATCTTATCAAATACATTCTAGACTTTTCTAAGATTACAAAGCAGTATTTTATCAAGCAGAACCTCATGTTTATTTGTTTATTAAAGCTGTCAACATTTTATGTAACATCTCCTTAAGTGTAAGTGCAGTGCTGAACTAGAAATTTTCTTGTCGTGAATAGCGATAAAGAAAAAATTTATCTTTAAATAAAGTTTATTTTTCAATAGATAGAATTTTATGTACCTCAAATTTTTGTGAATTCAAACCTCAGCAAAATCCACTTACCATCAATATTATGTCAACATCTCAGCACTCTGAATCCAATGGTTATTAACCATATATCGTTTTCAGCATGACTAGGTTATGGGCTTATGCAGCTCCTGCTTGAATAGAGATAAGATTATCTTCCCGTATTCTGGCAACAAAAAATGTCTTCTTAAACCCCTAACACCTGGAATTTGGGAAGATGGGAATAGACCATGATTCACGTGGTAAGACTAACCAAGAGATCATCTTGGAATATAAAACCCTAGCCACTTGGTGTTAGGCACGGGGTAATGGGAGCATCAATGAGGTTTATAGTTTATCTCTGTGTATTGATATTAGATCCATTGCCATTGTGTTAATTACTATATTTATTGGGATAATTAGACCTTATATAATTATCCATGTATATTTCATCCTATTCTTATATTACTTATATATTTCATTCTATTCTTTATTTTCTCTCTTCACGAAAGCCCTAGATTCAGAGGCTGAGAACAAATGAGAAATACCCCACTCTTTCTTTTTGTTTAGACGTCCTATATGTATGTGCACACTGCTTTTCTGAGTGTAGCCTACTTGTTACCTTGGGTCTCTTTGTCTTTAGAGAAATGAATAGCAGAGTTCTGAACGACCAGTTCAAAATATCGTGAAACTTAAATCTCACCCAAAGATAGCTATGAATTTAGTGGGGGAAAAGAGATGTTCACTTGGTTACCCCCTGATTTCCACTTACAAGTGCTAAATCCACCTCTCAAAGACTCTCCGGAGCTTTCTAAGGATTAAGATGGTTTCACATCGCAGAAACACAAAAATGCAGCTAAATGTTACTTACACATTATGCTTAAAATCAGAGAAAAATTCTCACAGATGGTTTCCAGAATCCTCCTTTTCCTTCCTCTCTGTAAGCTTCTCCCCCTCCTTCTCCTTCTCTTTCATCTTCTGTTTATTCTTTTTCATTTTTTTTCTCTTTTTAACAGCTTTGTTGAGGTACCAGTGATATACAAAAACCACATCTATTTAATGTGTACAATGAGCTTGGTTGGATGCAAACATACATATAACCACCACGAAAATCAAGGCAACAGAAAAATCTAACGCTTCCCAAAGTTTCTCTGTGTCTCTGTTTACATTTTTTTTGTGTGTGTGTGGTAAGACTACTTACCATGAGATCTACTTTTCACAGATTTTGAAATGCACAGTACTGTATCATCACCTACAAGCACCCTTGAACTCTCTCATTTTGCATAACTGAAACTTTATTATCATCAAACAACAACTGCCCATTTCTCCCAGCCTCCGGCACCTGGCACCCACTACTGTGTTCTCCTTCTAATATTCAAATCTACCAAAGATGCCACTAGAACAAGATGACCTTCCTTTTACCAGGACCCACCTCTGTTATAAAGTAATGGTGTGAACAAATTATTTGTTTCAACTGTAATAGGTGCCTCTCACTCATCTGTAAAATAGGGACAATAGTACGTACAGGTCTGTGTTCAGCGTAAATCAGGTGTGATCATGTTCGTATAAAACACTGAGGACAGGGCTAGACATAAACCTGAAGTACTAAAAGGATTCTGACTATGACTAATCGCCTTGGAGATTTTTCTCCTCAAATATATTTTAGAAAACTTATATTACAACCCTCAGGTCTTAAACATAATTTCCAGGAGTTTTAATTCCCTAAATCAAGTATGAGTAATTTCCTCTTCGGCTGCACAGATTAGAGGGGATTTCTATTGTCTAGTGCCTCCTGCGTGTTTACTGATGGACAGTTAGTTAGTGTTTCACGGCTAAATCATAGTTTTGACTATTGGCTCCCAAGGTCTTTGGGGAATGCCTTGCCTGAAAGATACTATACAAATATTAGATCCAAATCCACATTCTTCTCCTCTGCCTGTTAAAATCTGCAGTCTGTGGTCGCATCGGGTTACCTGCCCTCCAGTGAAGGTAAATAACAATCCGGATGTGCCCATATTCATGCAGAATGTGTACTTTCTAGTCGGCTAATTCATGCTCTCTGTAGCTGAAAGAGTGCCCGCTCTAGACAGCTTCCTTCTCTCAGGCCCTCAGGCTGAGAGGCAGCTTAACGTTTTGTTTTCTTTGTCTACGCAAAATGAAGTCTTGCTAACTTAGCTCAGACTGTCACAACTCTATTTCTGAAAGAATCTATTCATTAGTCACTGAGCCAGTGTTAATGTGGGAATTTCCCAGAAAGTAGGAAAAAAAAACAGCAGTGATTCTTTTCTTTTCCTATAGAGCCTGGGATCTGGCACTTGCTACATATGTGACTGTGGTGAAGTCACTGAACTTTTTGGGGCCCTCGATGTCCTCCTCATCATTTTTAAATAAGAGTAAAATTACCCATTGAACAAATGTGGCACAACTGGGAACATGCTTTGTAATGTACTAAAGTATAGAAATGCAAAGTGTAGTTTTGCTTGCCAGAATTTCTAAAACAACCATGTGTTTCCATAGATTAAACCAGTAGATTTGAGAAAAGCAGGGTGGTTAAGAAAAAATTCAACTCTGGACTCTGACTTTTTAAAAAAAAATCTAAAAATGTAAAAGGATATGTCTACTTAAACAAAGCACACAATATGTATCACATTTATTACTTGATTCCTATTTTAATTTTCTTTCCTGAAAATACATTTTTATTTATTTTTACTTATAAATGCATGAGTTATAATAACAATTAGATGTGATTTTCGCTCATCAAATGGACAAAAAATTTTACAAGTCAAAATGTCCAATGTTGTCCAAAAATCAAATACTCTGAAATGATGGCTGTTAGGAGTGAAAATTGATATAATTTGCCAGCAAGTCAATTTGGACCTATGGATAAATATTCTTGTAAAGATTACATTTTTTGATGTAGCAATTTCACTTCTAGGGCATTATTCAAAGGCAAAAATTGAAGACATTTTAGAAGATTTAGCTATAAGGAGCGCGATCATAGCATTGTTTAGAATAGGAGAGAAAGAAAGACAATCAAAATTTTGAGAATTTTAAGATCAGTTAAGTAATGCAGTCCAAAAGGGAGCCAATAATGATAGTTGTGACTAGTATGTGTAAAGGAGAAAAAAGAGGAACTGAAAACTTCTTGGGTGGTCAAGGAGAAACCTAGGAATTACGAAAAAGTAATTCCAGTTACAATGAGAAAGATTTATGAATTCGCCTTCAGTGGTGTGTATGTGAGTGAATGCATGTGCACGGGGTGGTGGAGGGGCGGGGGGAGATGGTGAAAATGTTTTCTTGAGTCCGAGTTATTTCTTTGAAAGAAAAATAGGATTGGATTGTGTTCACTAGATGAAATGAGTTGCATTATGTTAGTGAGATGGGTATGTTTCACGAGACAATGAATCCTAATGCTTATGAGGTATACGATTTCAGGAACCTTAGGAAAATATGAAACACTTCTTAGAGTGGACGTGCCTAGTAGGTGAGACACTGGTCGCTGATTCACCCCATTTCTGCCACAAAACTCACAGAGACTGGACAGATGAAGTCATTAACTTGCAGAGAATTCTAGTAGCTCCTGAGCTGAAAACCTGAAAAACAAATAGTAAATAGGGAACTGGAATATTATTGTTTTCTGTAAGAAGGTGTGGCACATCCCAGGTGAAGGTGAAATACAAAGATACCAAATGAGAAAGAAAATATCATGAGGCTACAGTCCTACAGGCCACGATGAATGCAGGGAAGTGCAGACCAAGAGAGCAGCCATTTGAATCTCTTCTAAGGATTTAGGCAGTGAGCCTTTTCAGTTTGTTAGGTACAAGGTAATAAGATAATTAGACCAGAGGCGTAATTTCATATATTCTTCCTCTATCCTCCTGGAATTATTTGAACCCTCAATAAAAGATTACTTAAACCATCATCAGAATCCTATGTAAATCTGGTTTAGAGAAGGTAAAGAAAGCAATACTCAAAACTGATAAATGATGACCACAACTTCCTCCATAATTCCACAATGGACATCGGTCTCATTGTCAATCAAAATGTTTATAACTGGCATTTCTAATTGATAACAGGGATGATTTTATTATTGTTTCTTCTCATTTCTTTTTCTTATTATATTATTTGCCTAAATTTCTCCAATGACCATGTATAATATTATAATAAGAAAAAGATATGATCTACACTGACGGTTAATTTTTCTTAAGGGTCATGTTCTCAGTCAAGGCCATGAGATAGAAAGACAATGTAGGTGAGAAGTCAGTGTACTGTGTGACAATCAAGAGTGAGGCCAGGAACATGGACAGAACAATGGGGTCCTGCAGGAGACCGGTGATATTGCTAGTCATGGTATATTTAAAATGGTTGCGTCAATGAGATGTGTGCCTGAGTTAGGATCTTAGTTTAGAATCTACCTTCCTCGAGTTTTAAATGTTTGCCTTTTGTAAAATCTGCAATTTATCACAGAAAAATGCCCTGATATCTTTAAAGGCCTTCTCTCATGGGCCATATTTGGTCTCATACACCATCTGACAAACAATCATTGGGACCTAGTATGGTGGATGTTTCTGCCAGCTACTAGTATGGCAGGAAACTGCCAGGACTCTTACTCTGAGTTAAGCTTTGTAGCAGAAAATGCAAGGCCCGAGAAGAAATATTATCAGCTCTCCTTATACTCAATTTTGTTCAAACCACTTGGTGTCACCAGGATGCCCTAATAGTCTAGCAAACTGGGTGATTTACCTGCATCACCTCCCAGAGAAAGGTTCTGACTCCAGAGCCTGGCTTCTGTTTGGATTGATGCTGTTCTCTTCATTCCTACTTGGGATGAACTGGTTGTGGGTATGGCAGAGGAGAGACTAGGTTATTTGGAAGTATTTGGTTTAAGGCCCAGTCAAAAGCTTTTCCTCTATGTTATCCCAGCATACAAACTCTACCCCAGGTAAAGATGTTGACTTTAAGTGAGCTCTGCTTTTTCCCCAGGATTTATGGAGTTTTGAGAGGGGAGAATGAGGTGAGCCACTTGCATAAAGACAAGAGAAAGTTCTTGAGTTGATTTCCCTATTCCTAGGGAAGGTGGTAACAAGAATACGGCTGTATACCCCATGAAAAATAGAAATTGTCCATAGGGCTAGACTGTGTATATTTAAAGTAACAGCACAGACTCATACAACGAATTTTCTAATATGATTTTGTTTTTTGAATGAACACGTCAAAATTCAAGTTTCAGATATTTAATTTTCAAGCTTGCCATACATGTCATTACCCCTTATGCACCGCTTATTTATTTTCTGCTATTAAAACAAAACAAAACAAAAACTTCTGACTGGATTGTTTTAAGGAATAAATGAAAGAATCTTTGTTAGCTGCTATATAAAAGCTCATGATTGTAGTTTCATTAGAGTTCTCATTATTCGTACCTGGGGAATTTTCTCCTGATCCCCAGATGGTCCCAAAGCGTGCTCTTTTGGAAAGGATCATGATTCTTAATGTTCTTTTATCAAAAACACATGACATGTGGCATGTATGACTTCTTCCATGCTTTATCTTGTTGACTCTTCCTTCCTGTTAGATTAGAAACTCTTTGAGAATAAGAATGTTTTTTGTTTTCATCCTGGCAGATGATAGACTCACAGTAAATATATGTTTAATAAGCAGATAAAAAAATGTATTTGGATATAATGTGGTGAATATAATGTAATAGAATTAGGTAGAAAGTGCTCCAGAAACCCAAGGGAGGAATGATTAACTTGGCACAGAAGAATCAGAGCAAGTGTATATCTCATTTTGGGTTCAGTTTTATTCTAGAACTCAATGCCCTGTGATTACAAAGGAAGCGCCCTCCTTTCCCAGGGCTCGTAGTGGAGAAAGTGGGAAAGCATTCAGGGTGGACGTGGTCCTACTGTCACACCGGGCTATTTTCAGTATCCAGGAAGCAGTGCGAGCTCGCCTTCTGGTTGGAAAAAGCTGCCTCCATGATAAAAGAGGTGCCATGATTCCAGATAAGCCTGGGGTGAAAGTCTATGAGTAGAGTGAAAGAGAAACACAGAAACTAAAAAAAAAAGGAAAAGTAGACAAGAAGACAGGATATTTTGTGATTGTTGATAGAATAACAATTTTGAATTATGCACACACACACAAACGGATAAAAAAAGGTTTTTTGAACATTTCCGTCTAAAAGGCCTGGGAAATGCAATTTTCTTAGTGGAGGTATGTTAGGCAATCTTGCAGTGGGGACACTTGGTTAGAAAGAGGGTCCTCGTGGAGAGAGCATGATACTTAGAAGAAAAATTCCCATTATGCCATTGACGGGCCTTGAAAGCTTAGGCAAGTCACTTAGGCTAAACCTCAACATGGAGGCCTGTGAGAAAAATAAAAATGAGGTAGCAGGTATCAAGAGCATACTCTTTAAAACACTATAAAAATCAAACTATTCTTGCTTTCCAAACAGTGCCATACAAAGGAAGCATTATATAGGTAGCTATAAGAGGATAGAACCTTATTTTTAATATTGCACTTGTGAGAAGTTACCTCTGAAAATAAATTTGATTATCTGAAATAATAGGAGCTCAAGTGAGAATTAGAGTACAGAGGACGCGTGTATTCAGTAGAATTGGTTGCTTTGGAAACCATTAACAAATGGAAATCTACAATAGAGGTCAAATTCTCATTGCTTTTATAAGCAGGGCCTGAACAATCGCCAGTATATTCTTTGTTGTTTTCTTCAGATTTGATTGCAGTAAATTTAGCCAAGAAGCCTTATCATCTCGCAGTAATTTTTGCCAAAACAACCAAACTCCTGAATCAGCAGAAAGTTTTTAATTATGTACTTTATTTGAAGAGGAAAAAAAGTGTGTATGTGTGCTATAAGATAGGCTGTCAGGAAATTATTTAGTTATAAAATTCGCCCAGTAAATCCAGATAACAGAGTCTTGAATTAAGGTTACTAATCAGAAAATTGAGCCATGTGCCCCTCAAGATCCTAAACTAAGGAATGTATGAAATTGTTCAGTATTCTCTAAGGCAGGAAAAAAATAGCAAATTGCTGAAACAGAAAATAGATTCTGGCAAATGCTAAATGCACATTTTAAGTTTCTCCATAATTTACCATAATTTTCATTATTTCAAATATTCTACTTACCACGTATATTAATGATTTTTAAAAAATATTTTGATGTTAATAAATTATTTCCCAATGATGTATTGATTACTTCTCGGGCTTTGGAACTGTGATAAAGATGACTTTAACGAAGCAGGATTTATTATTTGTTATAAAATGTCTAGTTAATTAGGTGACTTTGGTGGGAATAGAATTAAATTTAAAAAATATATCCTACTGAAATAGAACTCTACGATGCATTTTAATTTAGGAGATGGGACTAGCATTATATTCTAAGTTTACCTGTTATGGTAAAAAAAAAAAAATTACCCCAATCTTAGAGATTACATGTTCCTAAGAAATGATCTACATTGAAAGTGAGAAAAACTGAATACAATAATATGTATGACAGAAAAAGAAACTCAATCACATACAAGGCAAGTTAAGAATTAGGAAATTTATTAGGAGATTCTTTACTCAAACATAATGTTGTTTCGAGATGACTGATACTTCAATTCATTTAGAATCCCATTCATCCAGGAGAATCTGCCAATATCAGGGACTGAGTCAAAGTTACTTGAAGTCTGCACTGGGCTGTATATCCACAGTAGCTCCTTCATTTAAATCTGGCACTTCAATTGGCATGAGCTGGGGCCAAGTCATGCACCTCTCCCTATATGGCCTCTGCTTGGGTTCTTTCAGAGCATGGTAGTCTCGAGATAGCCAGTCTTCTTACCTGTAAAAGTTTCCCCCAGATCATGTATTCTAAGAAATCCAGGTGTAAATTTAAGGTATCTTAGGAACTAAGCTCAGAAATGATGCCTCATCATTTTCACGACATTCCATTTGTCAAGGAGAATTAAAGGGCCAGTGGAGATTCAAGGGGAGGAGACTACACACGGGATGGTTCATTAGGAAGAGATTTAGAGATTGGCCAGCACACTGCCCGTACCACTTTATTAAACTGCTTTTTACAGATTACTGAAACACTCTCTTTTCATTTCACTTATAACATTGTTTTCGATTTAATTCAGAGATCTTTCAAAACATCCGTGGCTATAACGTTGCATGTTGGAAATATTTTTCTGCTGTTTGTTTCTTTTTTATCTTGCAAGCACTCTTTTGTTCATCGATTAATTTATTTATTAATCCAACAACCCCTTTTGTTGTAGTTTGGTGTTATAAAGATGAAAACTCAAAGATCCCTATGCCCAGGGTGATCTCAGTGTCAAATAGAGGAT
>NW_011888840.1:1638183-1644452 GCF_000151845.1 Pteropus vampyrus | reverse complement strand
AAGATCCTAAACTAAGGAATGTATGAAATTGTTCAGTATTCTCTAAGGCAGGAAAAAAATAGCAAATTGCTGAAACAGAAAATAGATTCTGGCAAATGCTAAATGCACATTTTAAGTTTCTCCATAATTTACCATAATTTTCATTATTTCAAATATTCTACTTACCACGTATATTAATTGATTTTTAAAAAATATTTTGATGTTAATAAATTATTTCCCAATGATGTATTGATTACTTCTCGGGCTTTGGAACTGTGATAAAGATGACTTTAACGAAGCAGGATTTATTATTTGTTATAAAATGTCTAGTTAATTAGGTGACTTTGGTGGGAATAGAATTAAATTTAAAAAATATATCCTACTGAAATAGAACTCTACGATGCATTTTAATTTAGGAGATGGGACTAGCATTATATTCTAAGTTTACCTGTTATGGTAAAAAAAAAAAAATTACCCCAATCTTAGAGATTACATGTTCCTAAGAAATGATCTACATTGAAAGTGAGAAAAACTGAATACAATAATATGTATGACAGAAAAAGAAACTCAATCACATACAAGGCAAGTTAAGAATTAGGAAATTTATTAGGAGATTCTTTACTCAAACATAATGTTGTTTCGAGATGACTGATACTTCAATTCATTTAGAATCCCATTCATCCAGGAGAATCTGCCAATATCAGGGACTGAGTCAAAGTTACTTGAAGTCTGCACTGGGCTGTATATCCACAGTAGCTCCTTCATTTAAATCTGGCACTTCAATTGGCATGAGCTGGGGCCAAGTCATGCACCTCTCCCTATATGGCCTCTGCTTGGGTTCTTTCAGAGCATGGTAGTCTCGAGATAGCCAGTCTTCTTACCTGTAAAAGTTTCCCCCAGATCATGTATTCTAAGAAATCCAGGTGTAAATTTAAGGTATCTTAGGAACTAAGCTCAGAAATGATGCCTCATCATTTTCACGACATTCCATTTGTCAAGGAGAATTAAAGGGCCAGTGGAGATTCAAGGGGAGGAGACTACACACGGGATGGTTCATTAGGAAGAGATTTAGAGATTGGCCAGCACACTGCCCGTACCACTTTATTAAACTGCTTTTTACAGATTACTGAAACACTCTCTTTTCATTTCACTTATAACATTGTTTTCGATTTAATTCAGAGATCTTTCAAAACATCCGTGGCTATAACGTTGCATGTTGGAAATATTTTTCTGCTGTTTGTTTCTTTTTTATCTTGCAAGCACTCTTTTGTTCATCGATTAATTTATTTATTAATCCAACAACCCCTTTTGTTGTAGTTTGGTGTTATAAAGATGAAAACTCAAAGATCCCTATGCCCAGGGTGATCTCAGTGTCAAATAGAGGATTGACATGCTAATAAAAAATTGGAGTTATAGTAAGATAAAAAGAATTTTGTTGACCACATTGTCAGTAGTATGTAAGAAGCAATTTGAACAAAGAGATAAAATTTCTAGGTGGTTGAGTGTAAAAGTGAAAGTTAAATTTCAGGAGCTCGAATTTTGGAAAGGGTGGATTGAGGGTCAACAAATTATCGAAGGGCTATTATTGTACTCCTGCCCTGTTAATCCTAAAATTCTCCTTAAAGTGCTGAACTAGTGAAAAGCCAAATACGATTTCTGATGGAAGCAATAAGGGAAGCAAGTCTGCATCTCATTGACTTGAGACTCAACCAAGACACAAAGCGAGATTAAAGAATTTCGAAGCTGAAAGAAGAATGATGAATGTGGAAATTATGAGAAGACCCTTTAGTTGCCTCAGAATGTGAAACTAAAGTTTGGACCATTTTGACCAGATCTTCAAGCATTAGAGGGGCTCCCGGCCAATCACTGGAGTACAATAGGGTGGAGGATATTCAGAGTTTGAGGGCACAACAGAGAGTGCCTTGGATTATTGTGTCACCTTATCCCAGGGGCACACCTTACCTGCCCATCTTAGGTATATTAACATTCCACAAAACAGTTTTAGTTTACTTTTTTTCTCAAAAACTACTATGTTTTGTCATAAAGCCAAATAAACCAAGTATGTCTGTTCAAGTGCTCCTGGATCAGTGAGTACTAGAGTTTTCTAAGACCCTTATCTCTCCTTATAAAACAACACCCCACTGAGGAACATTTGAAGAAAGGCCACAGGAAGAGAAAGAAGAAAGGAGACCAGGGAAAATGCTGACGAGAACTTTGAAAAAATAAACTATGTCTCCCCGTACAAAAATAAAAAAGGTACACATGCCGGACAGGCTGCAGGCTGATATATCTAATTCTTCTCATTTTGGATTTTCTAATAACATATTTCAAGAGGATCCCAGGCAGAATAGGTATTTTGATCCTGGCAATATAACACACTATTCTTCCAATCCTTGCAGTCACTGAGAATTCCAGGAAGGTCATAATTAAGCTTTTTTTTTTTCTTAAAAAATATTTATTTGTAGTGTGAGTGTGGAAGGAGTAGGTCAGAGGTACATGGGTATGTAAAGTCAACTATGCTTCTAGTATTTTTGGTAGGTACGAACACTCTTCTGCTTTTGGTTTGGTTTGCTTCGGTTTTCTTACTTCGTTCCTATTCCTTAGCTCCATTTCTGCACAAGAGATGACTACTCGGATGTTTTATATATATCCATGCTAGTATATATTATATACATATAATGTATTATGTGTATTATACATGTATAAATGTATATACATATGGATGGATACGTAAATATGTGTAATAATTTTGGTATTTTATGTGTATATAGTTTTTAATATACGTGGATAGTATCGAGATACGCATTTCTCATTTGTTTCCCACTCGGCAGTATATTTTTTAGATCTATCACCGTATGTACATCCAGTATCTCCAACCATTGCACATTTACCTACTATCACAACCCTAATTCACTTCCAAGTTCTCACTCCATAATTAATGCCACAGTGAACATATTTGTCTATTTCCCTTTAAGATTTGTGTCTTTGAATCAGGAGTGTTACTGCTGGACTTCAGGGCATATAAATATTGATTTATACTAAATTTTGTCAGATGGCTTACCAATCTAAGTGCTAAATTTTTACCTGCAGTGCAGGAGATTACTTGTCTTTCCAAATACTTGCCAGTATGTGGTGGTAGCAAGCGTCTTAATTTCTGCCCTTTGGAAAAAGGAAAATGATGTTTTACCCTCATGGTTTTTTTTCACTGTTGCATTCATTCCTCCCAGCACAGAGCCTAGAATTTAGTAGATGCTCATAAACATATATCAAGCAAATACCCATGACCGAAAGGTAAAACACTTCAATCTGAAATAATTGATTAATTATTTTATGGTGACATTGCTTAATGAAATCCAATAAGTTTCTGCCGTATACTTTAACAATAAGGCATATATATGTTTACTCTGTGTGTTCACCTCTCATAGTTAGATTTCTTTCTGTCACCATCTATCTGACTCCCTTTCCCCTGCCTCCTCCCTCCTCCCCCGCCCACTAGTCTATTGTCCATGACCATGAGTCCATGACCATTGTCCTGTTCATTTGTTGCTTTTATTTTTCAGTTACCAATGACATTCAGAAGAAACAAAATGGAAACCAGCTCACAGATACAGAGAACATTTTGATAGTTGCCAGATTGGGGGAGCGGGGTGTGCATGGGTGCAAAAAGGAAGGGATTAAGAGGCACAAATTGGTAGTTACAAAATAGTCATGGGGATGTAAAATATAGCATGAAGAATATAGTCAATAATATTGTAATAACTATGTATGGCATCAGATGGGTACTAGATTTATTAGAGTGATTATTTCATGAGCTATATAAATAGGTGTTTTTTTTGTATGAATTTAGTATGCTTAAAGGATTTCAATACTCTGGAAAGTTACCTCTTTCGGAGCCAACTCTTGTGAGTTCTCTAGCAGAAAGGTCAATTTTAGCAGAGGTCACTTGCCATTTGGATCCAATGTTTTATATGTTGTTGACTTTCTTAACATCTTAACATTTCTGCTGGGGGTTTATTCTCTATACATGAGACAGTTATGATTTAGTATCAGATTTACTTGTGTGTGTAGTAGACACACTTTTTTGGTCGTCTTCCTAATTCATGCCCCATTTTTTTAAGAAATGTCTTCCCCAGTACTCACAGAAGCACAGCCATCCGGAAAGGTTCTTGTTTGCGATATGTGACGTTGCCCCTCTGGCTATTGCTAATTGGACCAGGTATGGATACATCATCTAAGTGAAGTATCTCTGTGATGGCCAAAAGTCTATACTCAGACTCACACTTTGGATATTATGGGGACAGAAGGGACTCAGAGGAAAGCCCCAGAATTCCCTCTTCTTCCAGTTGTACAGAGAAACTAACAGAGAGAAAGAGTAAAGAGTCTACCTCAGCAGGATGTGGGTCCCACGAAGAACTCTTTAAATCTTCTTCCACTCCTGCACACATGTGGCAGCATCAATGTGGCAAGAGCAAGTGTCTCTGCTGCCAGAGCCGTCCCAGAGAATCAATGGAGTGCTTTTTTCCTATGAGGCTAACAGCGTAGCTGTGCTTATAACAACTGCCACTAGATAGAGTCTGAATTTCACACTGCTATTCATGCTAAATATTAAGAATTCCCACCTATCACACTGTGAAAGGGGTCTGGTTATGCTAATCAGCGTCTACTAATTCAGCCAATAGTCAGAGGATCATCCACAGGAGAGTCATTAATGACTAAGTGTAAACTGGGGAAAGCTGGGTTGAAAGAATTTTAGCTCAGTTTCCTCAGGATGAATTAAATTAATTAGATTCTGCCCTTGGAGTTTAGAATCGGCACATCCAGTTTCAATTAGTCTTCACACGCAGTGTGACTTTGGAGAAAGACATATGAATTAAGAAACTACAGAGTGTCCAAGTTCAGCAGAGGACACAGAAAAGAGAAAAGTAGCTTTACATAGAGCGAGCCCACCTAAACTCATAGGCAATGGCAAATGTCTCGGCCAGTTTGTCAGGGAGCCTAGAAGGAGAAGAATGGGAAGATCAGAAGAAAAGCAGTCTGGAGCAGAGGCATTTGGATGTATCTGTGGGGGTAGTCACAACTTGTGGAGGTCTTCATATCACAAGGTAAAGCCACCAGAGAGCAAGTACTATTAAACAGAAATGACCAAGTCACTGTAATGACTGAACCTGTTGCAGACTAAACTTGCCATCCTCTATCACTGGCCACCTTGTGCTGGCATGATGGGCATATGAAAGGAGTAACTATTGGGGCAGGGAAGGAGATTAGGCGTGTGCCCCAAAACATGAGCACCCGTTCACAAAAAGTTGATCGAGCTCTTGTCCCTGGCAAATGTCCAACCTGTCAGCAGCAGAGACCAGCGTAGCCTCTTCAATACTGTCTTTGCATCGTCCCTTCAGAGGCCAGTCTCCTTCTGAGTGAGGGCAAGTTGACTGTGTTGGGTATCTTTCACCATAGAAGGAGTGATGATTCATTTCATCGATGGAGCAGGTACACATTCTGGATATCCAGTTGCCTTTCTTACCCTTAGTTTATATTCGCTACCCTCAGAGCTTCCCCCAACATTATTTCAGGGCTTGCACAGTATTTGAACCACTAACACAGAATCCATGTATTATTGCAACAGACTGTAGGATACATTTTACAACAATAAAGGAGAGGCAATGAGCACCTGACAATAGAATCCAATGTTTCTATCACCTATTACACTGCCTATAAGTCTTTGGCCTGACAGAATGTGGAATAGCCTGTTGAAAATATAGATGAAATATCAGAGATAATGCCTCATGAGGACTGGGAGTCTTCCTTCTAAATTCATATGTACATTAACTTAATATGGTACTCCCAATACTTATAACACATAGGTCTGGGAACCAAGGTTTGGAAGTAGGAATGGACACATTTATCACTATTCTAATGACTTGCTTAAGGAATAGTTTGTGCTTTCTATACCCACAGATTTGTATTTCTGGGTTTAGAGGTCTTGGCCCTACAGGAGAAATGTTTCTAAGAGGTGAGACAGCTAACGTCCTATTTAAATTTAAGCTACAGCTAGCTGCTGCCTGGGTGTTCTAGGGACTCCTTAGCCTAAGAGAATAGCACAGAAGAGAAGTCATCATCCTAGCAAGGACATTTGCAATGGAATTGTTTCATTTCAGTGTCTCTTGTCACACCCCTGGCCAGTTTTTATAACAAATGAAGGAAGGCAGTAGTTACAGCCCAAGAGTGCTGTAAGAAAGTTTATTGGGATTGGAGGGCTGGAGCTTGTCCTACTACACTTGCTTATTTGTGTT
>NW_011888840.1:1635493-1638133 GCF_000151845.1 Pteropus vampyrus | reverse complement strand
TATAGATGAAATATCAGAGATAATGCCTCATGAGGACTGGGAGTCTTCCTTCTAAATTCATATGTACATTAACTTAATATGGTACTCCCAATACTTATAACACATAGGTCTGGGAACCAAGGTTTGGAAGTAGGAATGGACACATTTATCACTATTCTAATGACTTGCTTAAGGAATAGTTTGTGCTTTCTATACCCACAGATTTGTATTTCTGGGTTTAGAGGTCTTGGCCCTACAGGAGAAATGTTTCTAAGAGGTGAGACAGCTAACGTCCTATTTAAATTTAAGCTACAGCTAGCTGCTGCCTGGGTGTTCTAGGGACTCCTTAGCCTAAGAGAATAGCACAGAAGAGAAGTCATCATCCTAGCAAGGACATTTGCAATGGAATTGTTTCATTTCAGTGTCTCTTGTCACACCCCTGGCCAGTTTTTATAACAAATGAAGGAAGGCAGTAGTTACAGCCCAAGAGTGCTGTAAGAAAGTTTATTGGGATTGGAGGGCTGGAGCTTGTCCTACTACACTTGCTTATTTGTGTTATCTCCATCAAAACACCAGCCAGTATTCTAAGAGGAGCTGCTCTAGAACTTTTTGAAGAGATAAATCTTCATGGTGCAAACAGTAGACTCTAGTGGACTCTGCCACTTTCCCAGATCCAGCCTCCAGGATTAAAGCACCTGTCCCCCAGATGCTGGGAGGGCAGCCGACTGACAGCCTTAATCTGTTAACGCTCTCTGGAAGTTGCCCTGGCTTCAAAAGAGCTACCTCATCAAGGTCATATCTCCTTCCCAGAGGCAGCCTGCATACCATGATGGCTCGACATAGGACTATAAAGCCCCCTCATCCCAACTCAGGAGGATCAGCAATAATAATTCCATCTTTAGAGCTCCTCGTGGGTTTGGCTGAGGCCTTCAGTGCAACTGCGTCGGTGTCTAACCTCTCCTTCTGCCCAGTCATGCCACCTTTCCTTCCCAAAGCTTAATCCTCTGAGCACTCTAATAAAATCCCTACATGCTAATCTCAGAGTTTGCATCCCCAGGAACCAGATAGCCAATAAGCAATCAATCAAGTAAACAAATGAACAAATAAATAAATATTTAAGTGCTTTTTAAAAACATGTCAAAATCCCTAGTCTGCTGGAGAAAAACCATATCAAAATACTTGCTATTAAAAATAAAAACAAAATCAAAATCAAAAGCCTCCAAACTATATGTTATGGACTTTTCTTCTACAGAACTACCTCAAAGGGTCCCCTCAATATTTTCTTTTGAAATCAATTGCTGGTATCTGTGTAAATTATAAAAGAAAGGGTGGGAGAAGAAATAAAAATTAATTGAAATGTGTACTAACTATACTGTAGGCAATATATTATCCCATGTGATCTTTGTAACAGTTACATGAAGTAGATATTGAATTCATGTATTTTTTCCTCCATTGTGTAAATATCTCACAGATAGTTATATTGCGAAGGTAAAGAAGCTTAAATTTTAGACCTGTAACTTATATAGGCTCTTTCTAAGATGTTTGCAGTTTCCGTAACACTATGTGTTTGGTTGTAAATGTGAATTTTGTAAAGTGTGGTGTTTAAAATTACTTTTCTAAGAGAGAGACCCACAGATTATATAAGTTTCAGGCCCCACAAAACCTGGATTTTCCTCTGGCACTGTTTATTGCTTTGGATTTTTTCATATTGGCCCTACACTCAATGCAAATTGGGCACTGCTTTAAGTGAGAGCCAGCATTAATTTTACTCCACTGATTTTTCCTGTAATTTGATCAAAGTTTTGGGTAAAAGCTTAATTTCTTTCATTGGGTTTGGATGGCTATTCCTCTAAGACTTTCATTGATTTTTAGGACAGAAATACTGGGGCTTTTCATGATCAAGATTTTTAGGTTTTCCACCTCAATTTTTTTTTAAACCTCATTACTATGCTGGAGCACGTTGATAGAATGTGAAGAAAATTGGCCTGTGCACCAAAGAAATGCTTCAATAACTTTCCTGTGACCTTATGGGTATGGGAGTGAGACTTGAAAGTGATTCTCTGAGCACTGGTCTTATCCCATGTGAGAAGCCATAGTTTTCAGCCACATCTCTCTTGCAACACTGTTTGCTCTTGGAAGCTTTATTTTCCAGCCCAAGAATTTCTCCTTTCACTTATCACTAGGACATGTTATCATTTCCACTTAAAGGTACAGCATTAATCGTAACCATAGTGATAAAAGCTGATGAGAAATCTCTGAATATAAAATAGATGGATTTTTTTTTATGTTACCAAAATTAATCATAATCCGCATCACATCCTTTTAAAGCAGGTATGCATTGGGACCAGCTTCCAGTTGAAAAAGACATGATGATGGATATAATGAGAATATTGTTGAATTTGTAAAATAAAATTTTAATGATTTTCAGTTAAAATTGGTATTGACCCATGGTTATCCAGGTTTTGAACAGATGACATAAAATATCTGGTTGGACAGAATTCCTTTTTCATAAGTGTTTGTTTTCACAGTATAGGGATGTGGCTTAACGTACTTATTTATTTATTTATTTTTTAACAAACTTTAAAAACATTTTTTTCTTTTTTTTGTTGGGGGACATTTGGGAGAACATTATCTACTGAGTGTTTAATCATAGATACTGTT
>NW_011888840.1:1629284-1633824 GCF_000151845.1 Pteropus vampyrus | reverse complement strand
CAAATTAAATTTCATATATACAGAAGCCCATAAAAATACAAGAGTCAAAAAGTGACCAAAGCAGGCAGCTTTTATATCTTTTAGACAAAGAAACAATAAATTTGTGAAGAACTGACAAAACAAAAGGGTTTGGTCTTGAGATAATAAATTAATGAAGAAGTAACAAGCTTTATATATACAACCTTCTGGGCCCCAAATTACCTGTCTCTGATGCTAAGAATGTCTTCTATCTTCTTATATAAGAAGGGTGCTTACACATGGGAGATTTATTTCCTGAGGGGTAAAGAAGGGTCAGAGTATCCTTCTTGAATGGTTTTTTCTTAAGTAACTTTAATTTAAAATAATTAGTATGCCAAAGTGGCATATTTTGGGGTGGCACATTCCGCTCCCTTCACTTACCAGTTGCAATGTCAATGTAAGACAATCCCTGACCCAGAGTGTATATCTATGTGATCCCTAGTGATTTGTGATAAATTATTATAGTGAGCTCTCTCAGTCCTATTTCAACGTACAATCAAAGCCATGATCTAAACTGAGAAAAAGAGGTTTAAGTGAGAGCTTAACATTTTCTCTAGTACTCTAAGACTTTATGTACATTGTTCAGTTTAACATATTTGTAATGTGTAGCTGAACCAAAAAACATGCACATTTTATTAATAAGTATCAGCGTAGTCTACAATTTTGTTTAGACCAAGAGAACAATTTTTACTGGTGACTAATGGTTTTCAAATTCTGGTTAGTGCCTAAAACTACCCACTCCCCCCACCCCCCACACACACATAAAGGATAATCATGTTAAGTACCAATATTTATAAATTGATTGTGAAGACAAGAGCCCAACTACTTATTTTTTAATCAACTTACAATGTAGAGCATCTGTTACCTACATGAAACTCTAAGATTCTACACTGAATTTTACCCCAGGTCTCTAAGGGTTTCTAATCAGTTTCATAATGCAAATCTACAAAGCATAACGACTATCAAATTATATCGACTGCAGCATTACCCTAAAACATATTCAAAAGAAAGGAGGAATGGCATCAATATCAGCAACGATAATATTAATATTAACCAAAGTTTATTGTTTGTTTTTGCATAGAGACTAATACTGCATTTAAGCACTTTATTGTAGTATCATCACATTTAATCTTCATAATGACCTCTCTATAATGTGGGCTCCATTTTGACATCTTTAGTAGATACCTAAGATAATACAGCTTTTGTAGAATGGCGTGAATAGATATAATGATGGTAATGATGATGAAGAGATTAACACATTGAGTGTCTGTTATGTGGCAAGCAATCTTCTAATTATTTAACCTGTTTTAATTTAATTAATCTACAATTTTTGAGGCATTTGTATTAAATTCTTGTTTTGTGGATGCAAAAACCAAAGCATCAAGATTTTATATTCAGTGTCCAATCTCACTCAACTATGTGGAGGTGAGGATTTAATTGGAAAACCATCAGTTTGGCACCAGAATTTGTACTTTTAATCACTATGCCATCCTGCCTCAAAATTTAAGAGTACAGAGTTGAAAAGAGCAAAATAAATGCTGAAAAAATGAAAGAAGAGAATAGACACAAAAGTTTGTGTATAATGGTAGTGCAAGAAAACAAAAATGTAAGCAATGCCTTAAAAGAACGGTAGAGAAGTAACGTTTTTTCTAATGGTTGTCGTTGATTATTCAGCATAGGCGATAGTGTGCACATTTCAAGGTAGAGTGGGACAAGGCAGTACAAAGGGAATAACCAAAGCAAGAGGAGAGAGGATAACGTTGGATACAGAAGAGAAAATGGGGCAGCATGTGGTAATAAAGCCTTACTGTTATGCCAGAGAGGTTGTAACACCTTTAAGAGAGGATATGAACATATATCAAATCACTAAGACAAAAGAGAAACCAATTCACACTTGGTGAACCCAATAAATGTAGGAAAGGGAGTTCTGGGAACTTATTCTACTCTTATGAAAAATCTTCTGAAACAGACCAGCCAGTATTTAGCCTTAGCAAGCACAGTATGGTGACTGAAAGTGATCCTTTGATGAATGCTTATAGATATACTATAATTTTGGGGGAGGAAGGGGGGGTCATAATTTTTAACCCAAAGCTCTTTGTACAGGCCTGCAGCCACTGAATTTGAAGCCATAAGAAATTGAATTAACGGTGTACGGAAGTCAGAGCAGGCCATAGAAGTTCATTTTCGAAATTATGTATGTATGTATGTATGTATGTATGTATCTATCTATCTATCTATCTATCTATCTATCTATCTATTTATTTATTTATTTATTATTTATTTATTTATTTTTATTCATTTATTGCTTGCTTTTGCTGCTGTCATTCTCTTGGGTGAGTTAAATGGACAGCAGAGACAACTACTTTCTCCAAAGCGTTTGTGTAACAGACATTTCCTATTAGTCAGAATTCTGTTGGTGGAAGTTTTATAATAAGTAAAATCACAGACATCTGAAATGATTTGCCAAGATCGCTCAGCCAGACAGTGATTGGATATTAATGTACAGTTCTCAAGATACACTTATTTTAGATACCTAAGCAAGAGAGTGTGGGTAGAAAGAAGAAAAATAATGATCAGTCTTCATTTTTTAGATTCCTTCATTGTGTGTTCAGTGTATGCTCATATTTGCTCATTTAACATATTGAAACACCTACTAGGTGCCAGATCTTCTCTTGGCAGTTGGAAATGACTGGTGTTCTAAGTTTGAAACCTGGGTATGGCTGGCTTGCCCTGAAAAGTTACCAGCACTGCTGTGGTGATAATAATAGCAGTTACACATAAAGGCAGTAATTGTAATACAATGCCTCAAGTATTTCAGCATTAGAATCAGCCAACACAGTTTTACAGGACCTATAAATTTGCCTCCTTGTTTCAATTTAAATGTCTTCATCAGAAACTGGAAACTGATATAGCAATGTCTGACAGATAGAATGGCTTTGAAATATATATTTTGTATGAGTTCCAGTAGCTGATTCTAATTACCTGCAAACAGTGCCCTTTTTGGCATTTAAATAAAACATGTCAGAGCCCAAATAAGACAAGTTCAAACTCCTTAGAGTTTGAAGTTCTGTTGAACCCAGAGCACCAGCTTGAGGTAACAACTAAATCAAAGAAAGCTCATGATGATTTACAGTGAAGATGTGTCTGAGCAAATAGAATAACACAACTATACACAAGAGTATTACAAAGCAATATTTTATGCTGCGTACAGGCTGGTATGCAAGGCCTCACGCAAATTCATATGGAGTAGCAAATAATGACATCTTAAATTTATTGATCTCACCTCCTACTGACTCAAGATATTTTCATCTTGTTTATCCAATTTTGAGATATAATTGACACATGACATTATATAAGTTTAAGGTGTACAACATAGTATTCGATATATGTGTATATTGTGAAGTAATTATACAATAAGTTTAGTTGACATCTATCACCTCATATAGTAACAATCTTTTTCCTTGAAATAAGAATTTTTAAGATCAATTCTCTTAGCAACTTTTAAATATACAAAACAGTATTGTTAGCTATAGTAATCAGGTTACACATTATATCCCCAGAAATTATTTATCTTATAACCAGAATATTTTTAAAGAATGCATCATCACTTATATTTCAATCATCAAATGATTTTTCTAAAGTAGCATTTCTCAAAATGTAGCATGAAGGTCACCAATATTGGGAATATGTTAATGCAAAAAAAAAAAAAAAAAAAAAAAAACAGTGGCAATTCCTGAAGTGCACTCTAGATCTATTTAATCCAAGTTTCTGTGGTGGAGATTGAGAAGTTGCATTTAACCACACAATTTAGAGAATCACTGTATTTTTAACTTGGAGTTACAAAATATATGGTCTTCAGGAAGATATACATTCTTATACAAATTTTTGAGTATATACGTATTTCTGTTTTTTGTTTTTTGTTTTTTAAAGAAGATTTATAGTTCTTTTGAACTGATCCATGATTATAAGATAATTAAAATGAAACAAACTCTGGGCCATGAGCTCACAGTTCTAACCATCTACTTCTGTTTTTTATTGTTTGTTGCTGTTATTGTTGCTGTTATTTACTCTAATTCATTTTAGCAATAACCTGATTTAAGCTAGGGAGTTGGAAACGGTTCCCTGAAGAAATGATGTTATACAAAAGGAAGCAATGATTGTAGTAAAAGGAAAAAAAAAAGGCCAGAGAAGATGAAGCATCAAAAGGCAGGAAGGCAGCGCTGTGAGCTGCGGCTAGAGAAGCGGGCCTAACCAGACTATTCGTGATTTATAGCATGTTAGCTTCCTCTGAGAAGCCATTGAAGTGTTTCCCTCAGAGACATTTATTTAAGGTTTCAATTTGTTTAACTCTGGGGGGGAGAAAAAAAACCTGTTATCACATTGTAACATGTTAAAGGAAGGCAAATGTGAATGAATATATGAGAAACAATTAGAAGAAACAATTTTAGTACTCTACACAAGTAATGATTATAATTTGAATTAGGAAATATATGAATATATATGCATATAATTATTCTACCTC
>NW_011888840.1:1623592-1628051 GCF_000151845.1 Pteropus vampyrus | reverse complement strand
CTGGGGGGGAGAAAAAAAACCTGTTATCACATTGTAACATGTTAAAGGAAGGCAAATGTGAATGAATATATGAGAAACAATTAGAAGAAACAATTTTAGTACTCTACACAAGTAATGATTATAATTTGAATTAGGAAATATATGAATATATATGCATATAATTATTCTACCTCATAGGAGAAAGAAATCAAAGTACAATAGAAATCGTTAGGTTCTGGTGGATTGCATATAGAGAATGAGGGAGAGAAAAGTATCAACTTTCATTGTTGGATTTTGGACTTATTCAGCTAGAGTGAATGCAGTGCCTTCGCCAACACGAGGAACCTTGAGGGAGAGGGAGTTCCGTGGTATGGAAAGTAGAATGAGGTGCTTAGTCCTGGATATGTCGAGTTTTAGATTCCTTTGAAAAAAATGAAAAGCCCACATTTTACAGGCAGTTGAAATATATGTCTAGAATTCAAAGAAGATATCAGAATGAAAGGTATATGATTTGGAAAATATCTGGACCCCCAACTTCATCTTAATCATACCTCATTAATTCCACTGGGCCCCAAAGTGTCCAGTTATTCCCCATCCCAACTGGCAGATCTCCTCACAAAAACTTTTATTTAAAGAAATGCTTTTGCTAAATAAAAATCCTTATTCTTTTTAAGTTTCCCAGTTTAATACCAACCCCAGAGCACCATCAAATTTACTCTGAATCTCAATAATCTAAAGTTCTAGAATCCATACTAAGTCTGTGTGTGTACAACATAACTTTCTCTTATTCTCTTAGAATTTTATGTTCTGCCTTTCCAATGAGACTTCAGATCTCTTAAAGAAAAAAAAAAACAGCTTTCTTCTTCTATAGCATCTTTTATATAAATGATTTCAGAGCAGAAGGCTGAGATGATGATTCTATTTTATATAACTAACAAAGCAGACATTGGGGGACATGAAATAAAAAAATGTAGTCAACATGTAAAATGTAATTAGAATCACAAAAAAATAGAAAATGTTCAGCCAGATTTCAGAAAACAGAGTGTATACCATCAACCATATATCTTTGCAGTTGGGATCAAATGAAGTAAATATGAATGCACTTTGGGGAGTCTGAAACAAGTTCAGTATGATGGAGCAGAAAGAGCATAGATTTTATGGTCAAACTGACCTGGATTTAAAGGGCTTTTCTTTCCTGATTATCTGTATGACCTTGGGTTTGTGAATGAATTTCATAAGTCTGTTGGGAGCCCTTCATGGGCACTGGACATTCCTGCCAGTTCTTGCTGGGTATCCCAAACTGCCAGGCCTGACTGTCCATCGGACCTTGAAGTGTTTCTTTCCTTTAACTGGTTGTATATTCTAAGAAGGAGGTAAAGACAATCATAGCACTGTAGTGTTACTTACCACTATCGTCTATAAAATGGGTATAATCATTCTACCTTGTGGGATTATAATAATGATGGAAGGACTAACATTTTGCTAGGCTTTTAACAAATACTAGTTCCAACTCGCACACATCATTGTAGCAGAAGTGTCCTTCAATTAAGTTCATACATGACCAGTTGGGAAGTTTAGGCATTTATTTTTACCCCAAGGATGATTGGCGGTAGAATGCTGAGGCCTGGAGGCTACGGAGCAGAGGAAAGAAAGATATTTTTGAAAAACAGTTTTCAAAAAGAAATGCTTTTGCAAAGGTAGAGGATCATAATGACTCATTTTATAATTGTTTACACATTACATCATTGTCAGGTTCTGTGTACACGTAGGTAGGGCTTTAGTGATCTTAGCCTAAAGGTGCCTTCCGAGAACAGATCATTTAGCATTTATCCTGGTGAATGATGAGTCAGCTGTAATTCACAGTTCTAATTAGGTGAGGGTTTAGATTTCATTTCCAGAGTTAAAGAAAGAAGGTTAAGGTAGGGCGTAATTTCTCTTTGAGTTGCCAGTGCAGTCTTCTGAACATATTGGGGAGAAAAAGTGAAATAATAAGAGTTTGGGGGAATGAGAGCGTAGGCAAAAGGAGACACTGAAGGTTCATAAAGAACAAAGCAACCGGACTAAGACAATCATAAGTTACTAAACAAGCACCACCTTGAAACCTTCGCCTACCTAATTACAAAGCTTCTTTTTTTTTCATTCCTAACCAATGACTTCTTTTAAGGACTGCCCATGCTTTTGTATACTATGAACTTAATCATTTTAGGTCTTATAAAAATACAATTTACTTCAACAAGATCACCTAAATCTATACTTTCTACAAGCCATTAACTCTCTCACTCCTGACTCCCCTAGCCCCACTCATTTACTTGAATTTCAGTGTTTAAAACACATATGCCTCCCAGATGGCTTATATATTTACCTAAATTGGAAACTGTACCCTGAAACTATGTTTCCTTCCACTTAAAGGCTCAATGAGTCATGTTCTAATTCTCATTATTATTAAAGTTCTCAGAAATATATGCTATCCCTTATCCTCAAAGATAATTCTGCCTGTAGCACTGAGTAAGAA
This sequence comes from Pteropus vampyrus, assembly GCF_000151845.1. Taxonomy (NCBI): domain Eukaryota; kingdom Metazoa; phylum Chordata; class Mammalia; order Chiroptera; family Pteropodidae; genus Pteropus; species Pteropus vampyrus. The sequence goes on along the minus strand of NW_011888840.1, from coordinate 1,625,560 downwards.
AAAAAATGTGTCATATAATTGTTTTTCAGAAAAGGTGATGCATTTCTGTAGATCTCTCCATACCTTCTTATCTTGAGATTTACACTGAATGAACTTTCTAGGCAAATTAGGGACACCGTCCTATTTTCAAAAGATAACTTTTTCAGTATCATTATAAAAATTTAACCTAGTTGTAATTTGAGGATACTAAAATAAAATTATTCCATGTACCTAACAAAGATTTATATAATGATTCTTATAGTCATAGCTCTATTCAAGACATTGATTATAAAATTAATTACACAACCTTGTTCTCAAAGTATCAGATAGTAGAAGAAATGAGCATCAAAACAGATAATTATATCACTAAGTACTAAGTAATGACAGAAATATAACAAGTTACAATAAAGATATTAGGAATAAAAGGGTATATAGCCCAGACTGAAGAGTAGGGTTATTAAGAAAAATTATTACCAAGGTTGACAATCCATAAATTGAGTTGTGAAAGAGGAAAAAGAATTAGCTAACAGGAAGGGTCTCTTCCAAGCAGAGATGCATAAGCACCTATGTCAGAAACACGTCGATGTGAAGGGAGGAGTAGGCACAGGAAGATATGAGCAGTTGGATGCTATTTGAGTGAATTATAAACCTGGAGAGGTAGGCAGAGCTTAGATCTTGGAGAACCTCACATGCTTCCTTAGAGAAGCTTAAGTCATATATGGTTAATGATAGAAAGTCATGGGGTTCTGAGCAAAAGCAAAAGTGGCACATCCATATTTGCATTTTAATCTGAGTGCAGTCAATTGTGGGGAAGCGAGCTAATGGCAAAGAGAACTGAGATGGGTGGGATTGAAGCTAATCCATAAAATACATGATGACAATATTTAATCTTTCATATTAGTGTAGACACCACATACAACACCAGCCTAATATTGTGGCTCGCCCTTATTTAAGATTCAATTTGAGAAAGTATATGGCAGTAGAAAAAAAAATAATTAAATTGGGGCGATCACTTAATATCTAAGCTTCTGTAATGTATAGGTATCAACACCTACCAGAGTTCATTTATGAGCATTAGAGAAGCCAAGGTCTAGACAGTACCTGTTCAGTGGTCGCCAGACTAACTAGTTGGAAGATAAGGCATCACAAATACAGAAATATCACAAAATACAAAAATACAAACCAAGATTATTATGGAAAGTCTCAGGACTACATCTTTTCAAGGAGAGATACTCATCTGTGAGACTTTTTTACATTAGCCTTCCATGTAAAATTTTACGCATGACTTCTGTCTAAAAGTAAATGGTGTGGCCACAAGAAGAAATGAGAGAGAATGAGGATATTTAACACATTCACAGGTCCCAGAGAAGGGAGATCACACAGCCATGCAGGGCCATGGGGGAAGTGCCAGGATTTGGTCAGGTGGCTGAAGACAGGAGTGAGGGGACATTCTAGGCCAGAGTCATCATTGGGGATTTCACAGGAAAGGCAAGACAGGGCAGGGGCATTGTGTAGGATTGTCTAGTTTGAATAATTCCAGTGGGTTTTGGACTATAGGAGTGATCTCTGATTGCCTGATACCTGAAACCAGGGGCAAGATGATATTGGCTTCATGTGAGTTAGACAAGGAGGTGACTAGGTCTTTAGATTCGGGATTGGTTGGTTTGTATATGAGAAAAGTGTTTTTAGTTGAGCCTTTTACTAAAAATGTCCCGGGAGCAGCTGTTTCTCCTCAGCCAGCAAGCTTTTTAAGATGTCAAAATATCATAAAATGCAGAAAATAAAAAACACGATTCTCAGGACCATGCTATTTTAAGGAGGACAGCCCATCTGTTAGACTTTTACACATTGGTCTTTTAAGTAAAATTGTACACGTTAAACCTCCATGTAAAATTTTTTGTTGAATTAGGATTTAACCATTAAAGCAAAGAAGGGAAAAAGGAAGGGAGAGAGAAAAGAAGAAGGAAGGAAGGAAGGAAGGAAGGAAGG
>NW_011888840.1:1616416-1623107 GCF_000151845.1 Pteropus vampyrus | reverse complement strand
CCTCTGAGAACCTAGCCCACCAACAGTGCACCTAACAGTTTCCCCCTCTATAAATGAACTTCAGGGTCATAAAGAGAGAGGTGAGCAGAGGGAGAATTAAGAAGTTGACAGTTTTATTGTTCATTATAGATTGAAACAAGAAGATGGAAAGATTATCACAGGGCACATTGCTTTGATTCTGCTATCATGGGAAACAATATCTTAAGGCTAAAATATAAAGAGGGAAAGTTGTAAACAAAAAAAATTCCAGACCATTATTCAATAAATATAGCAACTCTTGACATGTTCTGAGTCAGATGTAAATGATCAAAAGTGGCCTGAAGGGAGGAAAGATGCCACTTTGAGGAAATTCCAATAGCAGTGAATTTAGATAAGGAATATGATATTCTAAATAAGTCACGTAAAAACTGAAAAAAAATTAAAATGGTGTAAAAATCTCTATAAAAACACTGCTTGGGTGGCTTGGCTGTGTAAATGTAATGATAAGACATTAAATAGTGTAGACTCATAGAAATGTGTTTAAAACACAGCTAAGCAGTACATTTTGTAAATTCATTCAATGAAGTACCACAATACCCTTTTCCCTTTTTGCCAAGTAATGTAGAAGGAGAGCGTTAGCTTTCCACCTTAGCCCTCTTTAATTTTCTACTGTATTTAATTTGCTCAAAGTCTACATCTATCCTGGCAAATAGTGGGCACTGAGGGAAAAATCATTTGCTTGAATTGAATTGACTTGCCCTGTACTGTTGTCTTCTGATTATTCTTAACTTCCTTGAATAACTCCTAAGTTTCTCATTTTTTTCTTACTCCCATGGGTTCAACCATCATCTATATGCTAATGACTCAAAATTGCATTTCTTTGCGGCCTAAATCACTATTCTTAACTTCTTCCTGTGGACCCAGCACCTCCATTATTTCATCTTGGTGAATGCCTTCCCAACTCCCAATACAGTAATTTGTAAATCATCTGTGATAATCCCTGGTTTCTTGAAAGATGAGATGAAACTTTTCGCATAAAGAGGATGAAAGGATGACTCTAAGGACTTGAGAATAGGGGTCCATCCAGTCTATATATGTGATAATATGTTCAAAATTGGCCAAGAGAACGAGTGAGATAGAGACTGTCCATTGCATGTGCAATTTAAATTATCATCAGTGACCTTGGCACGAGCTGCTTCGATGACATGTTGAGGAGAATAATCACATCGTGAGGAGGAGAAAGAATGGGAGATAGTATCAATTTCGCTAGCTCTTTCTGTTCCACTACTTTGCTAAGAATATGATATATAGTAGACACTTAAAAAATCTGTCAAATATGTCACTAATCTGGAACTAAGAAACTCCAATTTCTTTGGCAAACTTTTTTTTTTTTTAATGAAAAGACTATATAGTAAATATTTTAGGCTTTGTGGGCCATATGGTCTCTATTACAACTATTCAGCTCTGCCTTTGTAGGGCAAAACACCACTACAGAGTCATTTAGAATAGAACTATTCGCATATCTATCTACTTTGCAGTATTAATGTCTGCATTCTCTACTTTCTCCCATTTTATAGCCTGTCCATACCCCTAGTTAAGGCTAATCCCTTCCTTTCTGAGCTAGATCCTCTTCCCTTCTACATAAGAATGCCACTCTATCAATTGCCCTCTCCTCCTCGTTTCAATTTTTTTCTACCTCTTAAATTAATTCTATCATCATGCACACTGTTGTTTCTCTTAATTATTGCAAAGGAACTTCTCTTGATTTCACTTTTCCCCTTCTTATACCACTCCAACTTCTTGGTCTCTTTAAAGCAAAATTTCTTAAAATAATTGTCTGGACTGGGTATCTCCAGTTCCTCATCTCCTATTCTCTCCTAAATCCACCATTCCAAACAGAGTTTTTCCTTTATTACTTCATTACAAAAAAATGACTCTTGTCACTGTTGCCAGTGGCCTCCACATTGCTAGGCTCAATGGTCAATTCTCACTCCTCAACTTATTTGAGTTACCAAAATTAATTAACATTGTGAGTACTTCCCCTCCATAAAACACTCTCCATGGTGTCTATCACATGCTCCTTGTTTTCCTTCTACAGTATTAACTCTCATTCTCAGCCTCCTGTGCTTTTGCCTTCTCATCTCTTAAAATTTTTAACAGCTGAGTGCTCCAAGGAATTTCTTTATACTTCTTAACTTCTCTAGCTTCACCCACTATCTAGATGATCTCATCTAATTTTATATCTTTAAGTAATTATCTACTTACCGATAGCTTCTAAATGTATATTTCTACCTAGGACCTCTGTCTTATACTTTCTATACTTAAAATATACTCAATATCTCCGCTTGCATGTCTAATGGAATCTCATACTACATTGAAGTTCTGACTTCCTCCTATACCCCTTCCTCACCAAAAAATATTCTTCCACTCTTTTCCTCGTTGTACAAAACTTAGAGTCATGTCATCCTTGACTCATTCTTCTCCAACATCTCACATCCAATCTATCATTATTCCCTCTTAAGTCTACATTCAAAAGAAATAGGTAATCTAACCACTTTATACCACTAAAAATGCTTCTGCTGTGGCCACCTCATCATTCTTTCTCACCTGGATTACTGCAAACACTAAGTAGGCTACTTGTTTTTGCCCTTCCCTGACCAGCCACAGTCTAATCTCGACAGAGCAGCTTAAGTGACCCCTCCAAAACTAAAGTAAAACTTTCAGTGGTTCTCCCTGTTACTTAGATTCAAATCCAAAGTCCTTATAGTGTATTGCAAACTTTATACGATCTGGCCCCTGTTAACCACCTGGCTATGTTTCTTAGTACTCTGCTACTTGTTCAATCTATTCCAACCACATTTGGTCTTCACATGCATAATAAAACCATACAGTCACACTTCAAACTCAGGACCTTTATAATTGCTGCTTCCCCTGCCCGTGTGCTCCCCCAATCCAGGACACGAACCTATTTACATGACTTACTTCCTTACGTCCTTCAGGCATTTGTTCAAGTGACCCCTTCTGATTGAGACCTGCCCTAACTATGCTATTTAAAATTGCAACTGCGAACATAGCAAGTGCTCAATTACTATTCATTATGTAAGTGAAAGAGTAGATACATGAATTGAAGAAATTCCATGAATTAAAGGGAATCGTTATAGTGGTCACTGATAGGATCTGATGTTCTTTCTCCTAATATGGACTATTCCGCCCAATTTTTCTATACTATTATAGTTTTCCCCCCAAAAGTCTCAAAAGAAACTAAGAACAAAACATATATGGCACTGTGTTACTACTCCAGCTATTGTATGGAAGTCACTGCTAGCTACAGGGCTAATAATTAAATTCCTGGAAATCTTGATTATGTCTAATATCAACTTGCTAATTATAGAACTTTAAAATCACGAAGACACAAAGTAATATTTTGCAAGCAATAACAGATTCAAGTACTAACACTGGATTTTACAAGCTTCTAAATGTTAAAGAATTTTTTTGATTTCAACAGTGCTAAGAGGTCATTGCCGTTTGAGAGAAAAAGAAGAGACACCATGTGGGTAGGAGGACATGGGAAATGCACCTTGAACAGCTTAGTTAGTTATTCTCTTCTCCTGAGGGTTGTTCATCTCCAATGGCCTCTCCGTTTGCTATTGCTCTTGAATCAGAGTGGGATAGGAAAGGACCTGGGTTCGAGGCTTGGGATGATTCTTACAGGGACATTAAAAACAAATATTTACAGAGATTTTTCTCCATGTATGGCGGTGATGTCTGTACATTTTCCAGACATAGTTTCCTTAATCTAAATTGTTGTTCTACTTTAATCAGAAGTTGGATGAATTATTGACAAGGGTCAAGTAGATCTGTGTTTTGAATTTTGGCTCCACCAGCTGGATCTGTGATGCTGAATAAAATAGTTTTCCTCTCTCGCCCTCAGATTCCTCATCTGCAAAGTACATAATATCAGCCATCAGACAGTGTCTTTATGAGAATTAAGAAAATTTAATCTCCATCTCTACCACATGGCTTTTACAAATCTTCATTAATCTCATTCTCCCCTTAGTTTTACAAAGTGGGAGGTACAGACCTAAACTCAAAATTGAGCCTCGGTTTATACGGAATTAAATGACAGAAACTGAAATTTCCTGTTTTGACCAAAATGCCCATGATACCTTGAAGTCAAGTCTGTTATTTTCAAACATAGGGGAGCAGAATTCCCAGAGTAAAAGATTTATATTCCCGTTATTTTAGTTTTTTAAGCCAAAACTTTTTTATTATTTCACTACATGTTCAATTTTATCTTTGCTAATTTTTCCATAACACAAAAATTAATAATTGAAGTAATTTATATGCACACTTTGACAAAATCTCATGTATATAAAATTCTTCAGTGGATACCAACTTTACTGATGTTTTGATCTTCACAATAATCTTGAGAAGTAGATATTATAATCATTTGCGTTAATAATTCAAAGAAAAGATGCACAGAAATATTAGGAGATATGCTATATCCCAGCTACATAGTGACAGAACTTAAACTCGAATCAAAGTATTTTGCATTTAAAGAAATATCTCATTTTAATTATACTGTTCTGTTTTTATGTAACCCTAATTATCTTCCATTATTACAAATAAAAGGCAACATAAAATGTAGGACACATGTAAGCAAGATAAGTGTATAGGTTTATTCCTAGTCAAACATTGCCTCTATCACAGCTCACCATTTTCTGTGAATTTAGTCATTGTATGTCTAGTGGTATAGTCCCAGGAAAGCTGTATAGTACAAAGAAAAAACATTTATATTTGCCTAATTATCTGCATGAAATTGGGCACATTCCCTACAAACCATTTCCACAGAGTAGGCAAGGAATATTTAAAAACAAAACAAAACAAAACAAAACCTGCAAATCTAACTAAATGCCTTAATTTGGGTTTTTCCAAAATCAGACCTCAAAGCAAGAGTTTACGTACATGTAGATCTCAGGGAAGGCAATCACAGAAAGTGCAGTGAGAGAATAAGGAAGTGAGAGCAGAAGGTGAGAAAAGCCTGTAATTGATACATTAATGGACAGTTTACCACTGTGGGTAACTAGATCTCAGCCCCCGAGCCTGACTCAGAAGTCATGTGAAACACAGCTTAGAATTGTTTCACAGAGCGGCAAGGGAGCAGGAGGATTTATAAAGCAATTCTCATGGCTTATTGTTTGAGTGCTCTTCCTGAATATTTACCACCCTCCCCCCGCCCACCATCACTTCAGGCTGGCCCCTGTGCTACCTGAGCATGTTTCTACAAGGAAAATCCTCAGGCAGGTGCTTGAGGTGGAAAGCTAACTGAGTGCTTGAGAACTGTCTACCACATTTACAGGTGACCTAGAGCGTTTGCTGACCTGTATGTAGGGTTAGGACTGAGCACAGATAACGTCATCTATAATAGGTCATGTCTGTGTTTTTAGAACAACTTGTACTTATCATAGTGTAACGTGTATGGCATTTTGCTGTAGTGACTTCTTGGAATCCATATTCTTCATAAGACCTGAACCTCTGTGATATCAGAGCCACTTCTATCTTATTCACGAGTCTATTGCCGATATCTTGACTAGTTCGTAGCACATAGTAGCTGCTCCGTAAATATCTATAGAAGTAATAGAAGAAATTTGACATTTTTTTAACAACTTCCCTGAGATGTAATTGACATACAATAAATTATACACACTTAAAGTGAACAGTTTGGTATGTTGACTTATTTGTGCGAAACCACCACTACAATCAAAATGAAGAATATAACCATCACCCTGAAAATTTACGTCTCTCTAATTCTTTCCCCTTGCTTTTCCCATAGCAACTCCTCCACCTGTCATCCCTGGACAAGCACTGATCTGCTTTCGGTTATTATATATTATTTTACATTACCTTGACTTTTTATAAATATAATAACACAATATAAGCTCTTTTTTTTTTTTTTACTGTACTCAACATAATTACTTGGACATTTTCCATTGTTTTTATATGTATCGATATCTCGTTTCTTGTTATTGTCTAGTATATCCCATTGCATGGATATATCACTTTGTTGATTCATCTGTCGATAGGCATTTGAGTTGTATCCAGTTTCTGGCTATTAAAAATAGGACTGCTATATAAATATTCATATACGAGTTGTTGTATGAACATTTACTTTTATTTCTCTAAAATAAATGCGTAAGATGAAATACTGTACCACAGGGTAGGTATCTATTTAAATTTTAAGAAACTACTAACTGATTTCTAAAATAGTTTACGTTTTGTATATGCACCAGTGTTTAGGAAAGTTTTAGTTCCTTCACATTTTTGCCCACACGTTTTAGGCACTGTCTTTCAAATTTTGGTCATGCTCATATGTGTTTCATGGTAACTCAATGTGGTTTTAATTTGCTTTTCTCTAATGACTAATGATATTGAGTATCTTTTTACATGCTAAACTGTTATTGATACATGCTCTTTGGTGAAGGGTCTGTCCATATGTTTTGCCTGTTTTTTATTGGGTTTCTTTTTTGAGTTTTAGGCATTCTTAATAAAAGTCATTTATCAAATATTTGATTTGTACACATTCGTGCATATTTTCTCCTTGTCTGTAGTTAGTTTCTTCATTCTTTTAAATAGTGTCTTTTAAAGAACAGGCACTTTGAGTTTTAATGAATTCCCAATTTATCTCTTTGTGTGTATGTGTGTGTGTGTGTGT
>NW_011888840.1:1612690-1615416 GCF_000151845.1 Pteropus vampyrus | reverse complement strand
TAGGGAGAAGTGTCTTTTCAGGTCCTCTGCCCATTTTTTGATTAGATTGTTTGTTTTTTTTATTGTCATTGAGTCATATGAGTTCTCTGTATATTTTGGATATTAGGCCCTTATTGGAGACGTTACTTGCAAATATATTTTCCCATTCAGATAATGTCTCTTTACCTTGTTCATGATTTCTTTTGATGAGCAGAAGCTTTTTAGTTTGATGTAGTCCCATTCATTTATTTTTGCTTTTTCTACTTCCCTTTCCTTTGAGGTCAAATTCATAAAATCCTCTTTAAGTCCAAGGTCCTTGAGTTAATTCTTATGTTTTCTTCTATGCATTTTATTGATTCTGGTCTTATAGAATCAGTTCTTCAAAAGTGTATCTATTCTGCACTCTCTTCTTTTTCATTAGTTCGTTTGTCTCGACCACAGAAGCTCCAGAGTTCTCTGTGCAGTTATCACCTCTCTGACACTTTGCAAATTCTGGCGCTTTAGTTTTCCTGGACTCAGCACTATCTCCTGAACTCGGGGAGTTCTCTGGCTTCCTTCATTTGCTTCTCATCTTCCTGGGAACCTTTTGTTTCTTAGAATGACCTCAGCAAGTTCGGTTTTTGAAGTCCAATGTGCCACAGAGACAATTCTCACCTTTGTTTCTTGATTTTCTCATTTTTGATTCTTATATTCATTTAGAGTGTTTGCTTGTTTCAGGTAACAGGGTAAATCCATTTCTTGTTTTTCCCATTTTAGCCAGAAGCCACATTTTATCATTCCTGAGCCACATTCTTCTACACAATCAGAGGCAATCAATAATAATAATAATGTTTAAAAAACATTTCAAACTGTATAGAATAATAGAAAGGTAAAGTGTTAATTACTTAATGAATGTACACATTTAAAAATATCACATATGTAGAGAATCAGAAGATTAATGGGACAAGTAAAAGAATTGCCACATAGTTTCTTAGGGCATTGTCTTTCTGCCATGGGCTTTTGGAAGAGAACACATTGTTTAGTCTGTATAGAGTTCAAGCTGATGGGTTTTGACTGCTTTAACAATTAAATTACTTTGGCAATTGATCAGTTTGTTTGTTATTATGAAATGTATTGTGTAACTGTCCCTAAAGCCTAGCATGGTGACATGCTGGTACATCTCATTTCTCTCTCTCACTTGAGAACTTGGATAGGTACCATGATTTTTTTTTGGTAACAAGGTTGTTATTGAATTATATTTCTCTCCAGTAGAGTGAGAACTATGCTATTAAATTGTAGAAGAAGTTCAGCCAAGGCAGAGGAAAGTTGACTTCTTAAATGGCCTGTCTGCCATGTGACCGAAAGCCCCAAATAGAGCTAGCTTCTGGACCAGCATGGAGACAGGCAGTGTCTCCTTCAGCTATGTCATGTTATAGCACATACGAGGACATGGATTCCTAATTGATTTAATAACTATTTGTAAAGTTCAACAATTTTCAGTGTCAATATCTAACCTGTATATTCAGCGGTAGAAACTTGGACGTAAAGTGATTAGGAATCATTTTGCCCAAAATGTGCTAAAGGAAAAAAATGTAACTTTTCCCAGTCAACTACAGGAACAAATGCTTAATTTTCTCTACCTTTGCTTTTTTTCTCACCTAATTTTGGTCCTAATAATAATTGTTCAAACAAAATAATAGTCTATTTTGTCCTAATCACTGTGCTAAATATTAAGAAAATAGACATAACTAAAGGTAATATGGTCCTAGAATTTTGAGAACTTACAAAAAGATATATAACACCTAAAATCAATATAATCACTTTGTTCAATTACATTCTTTCTCAAATCAGTCAAGAACAAGTAGAAAGAAGTCATATAAAAATTGTGTTGTTTTAATTTTCTTATACATTTTATTCAAGTTCATCTCAAATATTTTTGGGGGAGGGGTGATTGATTTCAGTATAAATAATTAAATCTGGTTGAATTCCCCAGGATCCAGTGAGAATAGCATGACATGATGGAACGATGCCTGAACTGGGGTGAGAAGCCATCACTTTTGTCTCAAATAAAGCTACTCACTAGCTAATTGAGCTTAAGAAATTCTCTTGTTCTTAAAGACTCATTCTCTACGACTAGACATTGGGGATAATATACTTCAAACAACATCGGATGAAATAAAGTAATATATGTGAACGTTTTTATAAAATGTCAGTATTTTGAAAAAGTAAAGGACCATGTAGTATAGGCATACTATTGTCCGCTCAAATCACCCAATGGGAATTGGATGTCCAGTCAGGGACTACATTTCCTTGTCCCTGTTGTAACTAGGTGAAACCTTAAAGTCCTCATTAATGAGAAGTAAGCAGAAGTGATGTCACTGCCAGGCCCAGGAAATTAAGAAACAATGTATGTGCTCTGTGATCATTCTTCCTGCCTGCCAACTGGATACAAAATACTCTTGGGACCTAAGTAACAATAGAGCCATTCTCTGGGAAGAAACTGGATCCCTAAGTTACCACTCAAGAAGCACAGTCTCCTTAGCAGGTACATTGGATAATGTAAGAAAAAAGTAATTTCTAAATTTTAAAGAGATGTTGCAATTTATTTGCTATGGTTAGAGTTACCTAAATAAAACAATTTATAGAATTTTGCTTCCAGATAAGAGGAAATTACAGGCAATAGATTTACCTCCAAACTGAAACAATAAAATGTATATAAAATATATGAAAGAATGATTTGTAATATGCTGTACTTCAATCACTGAAGA
>NW_011888840.1:1608085-1612640 GCF_000151845.1 Pteropus vampyrus | reverse complement strand
CCGAAAGCCCCAAATAGAGCTAGCTTCTGGACCAGCATGGAGACAGGCAGTGTCTCCTTCAGCTATGTCATGTTATAGCACATACGAGGACATGGATTCCTAATTGATTTAATAACTATTTGTAAAGTTCAACAATTTTCAGTGTCAATATCTAACCTGTATATTCAGCGGTAGAAACTTGGACGTAAAGTGATTAGGAATCATTTTGCCCAAAATGTGCTAAAGGAAAAAAATGTAACTTTTCCCAGTCAACTACAGGAACAAATGCTTAATTTTCTCTACCTTTGCTTTTTTTCTCACCTAATTTTGGTCCTAATAATAATTGTTCAAACAAAATAATAGTCTATTTTGTCCTAATCACTGTGCTAAATATTAAGAAAATAGACATAACTAAAGGTAATATGGTCCTAGAATTTTGAGAACTTACAAAAAGATATATAACACCTAAAATCAATATAATCACTTTGTTCAATTACATTCTTTCTCAAATCAGTCAAGAACAAGTAGAAAGAAGTCATATAAAAATTGTGTTGTTTTAATTTTCTTATACATTTTATTCAAGTTCATCTCAAATATTTTTGGGGGAGGGGTGATTGATTTCAGTATAAATAATTAAATCTGGTTGAATTCCCCAGGATCCAGTGAGAATAGCATGACATGATGGAACGATGCCTGAACTGGGGTGAGAAGCCATCACTTTTGTCTCAAATAAAGCTACTCACTAGCTAATTGAGCTTAAGAAATTCTCTTGTTCTTAAAGACTCATTCTCTACGACTAGACATTGGGGATAATATACTTCAAACAACATCGGATGAAATAAAGTAATATATGTGAACGTTTTTATAAAATGTCAGTATTTTGAAAAAGTAAAGGACCATGTAGTATAGGCATACTATTGTCCGCTCAAATCACCCAATGGGAATTGGATGTCCAGTCAGGGACTACATTTCCTTGTCCCTGTTGTAACTAGGTGAAACCTTAAAGTCCTCATTAATGAGAAGTAAGCAGAAGTGATGTCACTGCCAGGCCCAGGAAATTAAGAAACAATGTATGTGCTCTGTGATCATTCTTCCTGCCTGCCAACTGGATACAAAATACTCTTGGGACCTAAGTAACAATAGAGCCATTCTCTGGGAAGAAACTGGATCCCTAAGTTACCACTCAAGAAGCACAGTCTCCTTAGCAGGTACATTGGATAATGTAAGAAAAAAGTAATTTCTAAATTTTAAAGAGATGTTGCAATTTATTTGCTATGGTTAGAGTTACCTAAATAAAACAATTTATAGAATTTTGCTTCCAGATAAGAGGAAATTACAGGCAATAGATTTACCTCCAAACTGAAACAATAAAATGTATATAAAATATATGAAAGAATGATTTGTAATATGCTGTACTTCAATCACTGAAGACAGTGATCTCGGAGAGAGGGAAAATAAATAAGGAGAACCCTAACATAACCACAGCATAGTGCCTCGAAAGAATGTCCAGATTGCAGTGGGCAAATCCAAGTAGAGTGCATTGGACTCTGAGATGAAATGCAGCTAAGGGCCTTTGAAGGCCAAGGCAGTAGAGTTCGCATGCCAGAGTACCAAAAAGGTGAGAGCTACACGGGAGGAGAGCGCAGGAGAACTAAAGAGGATCCTCTTTCCAAGACAACAGCATTCAGTCTAACACCTTTAGCACTGTGCATGAGGAAACTGCCTGAGGGGAGAGAAAGAGCCCCCTAAAAGAATTAGAGGTCAGGTAAACAGCCATCAAAAAGATCCAGGAATACTGCCTGTTCCCACCAACCAGATTGAAAAAAGAACTCATCATAATTCACAGGATATTGACTAGAAAACACAGAAGAATCATGCTTCAATAGTGAAGAATATTTGGTCCTAGAGTAAGCATTGTTCCTAAAAATATTTTGCCTCTAACAAATCTTAAAAGCAAGATCTGAAAGTATTAAGCTATTTTCAAATAACTTAATTATAGCCTAGAACAATTACAAAAATAAGAAATGCTATATATTATATATATATATATATATCCAGCACCAAACAAGATAAAATTCATAAGATCTGATATTTAATTTATATATGTATATATACTAGACTTGCAAAAAGGCAAGAAAATACACCCCAAATTGAGAAAAAAATCAATCAAATGAAATGGCCCAAGACACAGATTTTAGAATTAGCAGGTGAGGACATTAAAATTTCAGTATAACCCTATTCTATGTGTTCAAAAATTAAGTAGAGGAATAGAAGAGTTTTTAAAAAATGGAAATTCTACTGATTAAAATTAAAATTTGTAAGATGAAAACTACACTAGGTGGGGTGAGAGTGAATTAGACAATGCAAAAGAAATCACTAGTGAACCTGAAGATACACAATAGACATAAGTCAAAATGAAAAACAAACAAAAAAGAATTGTAGAAAATGAATAAAGCAACAGCAAGTTGTGGGACAATTTCAAGTGGTTTAACATACATGAAACTGAAACATCTGAAGAATGAGGGAAACAAAAATGTATAAGAAGGAATAATGCCTACAAATTTTCCAAATTTGATGAAAACTATTAACTCACAGATATAAGAAGCTCAATGAACCTCAAGCACAAGAAATAAGAAGAAAACTAAACTAAGGTGCATTACCTTGCATATTGCTCAAAAATGGTGATAAATTTGGATTGGAAAGTTCAACTCAACATTGTTATCCCTTCTCCCCAACTTTGATCTACATATTCAAAGAAAGCACAACCAAATTCCCATTACAATTCTCCTTCTCCTCCTCCTGTTGAATTGTCCAACTGATATAAAACACTCATGGAGAGACAAAAGAGCTAAGTTAACCATTATAAATTAAAAAAAAAGAAAATGTTGTAGGATTACTTTATAACCAGGCTTATTTTAAAACTACAGTAATTAAAATAATGTGATATTGGTGTGAAGATAGATAAATAGATTAATGAACAAAATAGAGAGTTCAGAAGTAGATCCAAGAATTATATAAAAAGAAGAAAAAGACAAGCTGCAGACTTGGAGGAAATCTTTGAAAAGCACGTGACTGATAATGGACCTGTATCCAGAATATACAAAGAGCTTTTAATATTCGATATTAAGAAAGCAAAAATGAAACAACAAAACTACAAAAATTTAAGCAGACATTTTACCAAACAAGATTTATATCATTGGGAAACAAGCACATAAAAAGATACTTACTATCATTATTCATTAATGAAATATAAATCAAAACCACAATGATATCCCTTTGACCTATCAGAAAGGTTGAAATTAAAATCACAGACCTTGCCAAATGTTGGAGAGGATACCTAGAAACTGGAGCTCCAATGAACTGCTTGTGGAAAGCGAAATTGTGCAATCGCTTTAGAAAACAGTCGTCAATTTCTCATGAAATTAAATGTGTACTAGACGTCTGATTCAGCCATTTCGCTTCTAGATAATTAACTGGTAAATGAAAGTACATGCCCGTACAAACACTCATATACTTGTGTTCATAGCAGCTTTATTCATAACAGTTAATCACTGGAAGCATCCAAATGCCTATCAACAATACTATTTAGCAAGAAAAAGAAACTCTTGATACATAGTACAATCTGGATCAATCTCAAAGTAATTATGCAGAAGCGCTTAGGTTCCTGGTTCCAATTCCAATGGTGTATGTGTGTGTGCACGTGCGTTTGAGGGATGGTATTCCTACACAACATCAAGCAATTCTTGGACACCAGGGTTTTCAAGAATTCAACCTGTCAGTGTAAGAAACATCCAAACCTGTAGAGAATTTCAATAAGTTCATTGGTGCCAAACTGATGACAATTGCCAGGAAGAAAAATTTTAACAGATTAACAAAATGCTCCAGAGAATGGCAGTTTCACGCCTTAATTTATACATCAGAATCAAAGGAGGAGATGTAAGGAAGGTTACATAAAATCCACTGATGATAGATTAAAGGAGTGAGAGAAAGCAAAGCAGGGAAGTCTCTGGGACTGGATAAAAAGTAATCAAAAGAGACACATACTTCTTTTACATTAGTGGGTACAGGAGAGTTAATAATTAGCACTTACAGCACATAGAGATGGTATTGGGGACAAGATAATCAGAAGGACTTCTGTGGTCTCCTGCTCTGGTGCAGTGGGCTGTGCCCTGAGGATCTGTAAAAAGGGATTACTCTGACATTCCAGGGGTAAGTTATCTTAGATGCGAAAAGACAATAGACAGGCTTATTTAAGGTAAAGACTGACCTTTAGCAAGAAAGCTACAGGCCTAAGATATGCTTATGACCTGCGTTTAGTTAGAAATTTTTATGTTCAGACCATCCTATGTGGTTCATTTTTATCTCTGAATTTGTAAGGCCCACCATTCTGGCTGCCCCTGAGCTTGTCAGGTTTAGTATGTGGCCCCTTTTTCGTCCACAGACTCATACTGACACTCTCTATGGGAAGGTAGTGTCATATTCCGCAAGTTGGAAGATCAGTCCTACAAGACTGCCCTCCTCCTCCACCTCCCCCCACCCCACTCAGGATGCCAGTTGCAAGCCCAGGCTGTCACCT
>NW_011888840.1:1602641-1608035 GCF_000151845.1 Pteropus vampyrus | reverse complement strand
GTAATTAAAATAATGTGATATTGGTGTGAAGATAGATAAATAGATTAATGAACAAAATAGAGAGTTCAGAAGTAGATCCAAGAATTATATAAAAAGAAGAAAAAGACAAGCTGCAGACTTGGAGGAAATCTTTGAAAAGCACGTGACTGATAATGGACCTGTATCCAGAATATACAAAGAGCTTTTAATATTCGATATTAAGAAAGCAAAAATGAAACAACAAAACTACAAAAATTTAAGCAGACATTTTACCAAACAAGATTTATATCATTGGGAAACAAGCACATAAAAAGATACTTACTATCATTATTCATTAATGAAATATAAATCAAAACCACAATGATATCCCTTTGACCTATCAGAAAGGTTGAAATTAAAATCACAGACCTTGCCAAATGTTGGAGAGGATACCTAGAAACTGGAGCTCCAATGAACTGCTTGTGGAAAGCGAAATTGTGCAATCGCTTTAGAAAACAGTCGTCAATTTCTCATGAAATTAAATGTGTACTAGACGTCTGATTCAGCCATTTCGCTTCTAGATAATTAACTGGTAAATGAAAGTACATGCCCGTACAAACACTCATATACTTGTGTTCATAGCAGCTTTATTCATAACAGTTAATCACTGGAAGCATCCAAATGCCTATCAACAATACTATTTAGCAAGAAAAAGAAACTCTTGATACATAGTACAATCTGGATCAATCTCAAAGTAATTATGCAGAAGCGCTTAGGTTCCTGGTTCCAATTCCAATGGTGTATGTGTGTGTGCACGTGCGTTTGAGGGATGGTATTCCTACACAACATCAAGCAATTCTTGGACACCAGGGTTTTCAAGAATTCAACCTGTCAGTGTAAGAAACATCCAAACCTGTAGAGAATTTCAATAAGTTCATTGGTGCCAAACTGATGACAATTGCCAGGAAGAAAAATTTTAACAGATTAACAAAATGCTCCAGAGAATGGCAGTTTCACGCCTTAATTTATACATCAGAATCAAAGGAGGAGATGTAAGGAAGGTTACATAAAATCCACTGATGATAGATTAAAGGAGTGAGAGAAAGCAAAGCAGGGAAGTCTCTGGGACTGGATAAAAAGTAATCAAAAGAGACACATACTTCTTTTACATTAGTGGGTACAGGAGAGTTAATAATTAGCACTTACAGCACATAGAGATGGTATTGGGGACAAGATAATCAGAAGGACTTCTGTGGTCTCCTGCTCTGGTGCAGTGGGCTGTGCCCTGAGGATCTGTAAAAAGGGATTACTCTGACATTCCAGGGGTAAGTTATCTTAGATGCGAAAAGACAATAGACAGGCTTATTTAAGGTAAAGACTGACCTTTAGCAAGAAAGCTACAGGCCTAAGATATGCTTATGACCTGCGTTTAGTTAGAAATTTTTATGTTCAGACCATCCTATGTGGTTCATTTTTATCTCTGAATTTGTAAGGCCCACCATTCTGGCTGCCCCTGAGCTTGTCAGGTTTAGTATGTGGCCCCTTTTTCGTCCACAGACTCATACTGACACTCTCTATGGGAACGTAGTGTCATATTCCGCAAGTTGGAAGATCAGTCCTACAAGACTGCCCTCCTCCTCCACCTCCCCCCACCCCACTCAGGATGCCAGTTGCAAGCCCAGGCTGTCACCTATATTTCTGACCCACCTACTAGATAAATCAGAGGGTCCCAGGAGCTCCTCCTCCACTTCAATGAATTTGCTAGAGTGGCTCACAGAACTCAAAGAAACATTTTACTTAGTAGATTATGGGTTTATTATAAAAGGACATAACTCAGAAATAGCCAGATGGAAGAGACACACAGGGCAAGGCTTGGGGCAAGGGCCTCCACGCCCTCTCCAGGTGCGGTACTCACCCAGCACCTGCACCTGGTCACCAACTTGGAAGCTCTCCAACCCTGCACCTTTGGGTTTTATGGAGCTTCATTACAAAGTTATGACTGATCCAATCACTGGACTTTGGGGCATGATTCAACCTCCAGTCCCTCTTCCTTCCCAGAAAGTTGGGAGGCAAGTACTGAAAGTTCGGACCTCTAATTACTAGTTGGTTCCCCTGGCAACCATCGCCCCCCACCCCCACTCAGGCTACTTAAGGGCCTTCCAAGAATAGTCACATTAACATAACAAAAGACCTTTATTGCTCTTATCACAGGAAATTCCAAGGGTTTTAGGAGCTCTGTGCCAGGAAGGGGGTTGAAAACAAAACATATATTTCTTATTATTAATCAAAATATCACACAGCATGAAAGGAATCAGATGTTTAAAAAGATATATACTATATTACTCATTTACATTAAATTCTAAGAAATTCAAAATAATATAGAGTGACGAAAAATAGATCAGTGGTCGCTTGGAAAGAGGGGAGTGAGAGGAGGAAAGGGGTGATGGATCACCCCTTTGTTCATTTTCTTGATTGCAGTGATAGTTTGAAGGGCGCCTTACATACATGCAGTACATTATGTCAAGTATACTTCAATTAGCTGTTAAAAATGCAGACGGTGCTTACGATCATCAATGCCCTGTATCCCTAATATCTGCTACTTGCAGGGCTCACCCTGAACACTTGGAAAAGCAGTCACTCTTTTTGACCTCTCTCTAACATATTTTTCTCCAGTTTGTAGGTTTTGTTTTCCTTCTACTCTTTTTAAGTCTTATAGGACTTAATGTTATATGGCGAAGTCAGAAAGAGTGAAGGGAAAGACGTGTGTAAGCATGTTGCCTAAGTGCCAGGTATTTAACTTAGGGTCCTTGAGACCGATTCACTCTGGGCTGTGACTTTAACTGTTACTCAACTAGAGGCATTTTCGTTTTAAATGGAAACCTGAGAAGGCTTACTTAGCATAAAGCAATGCATTTTACACATGGTAGAATGACAGGTACTATTACATCTTAGTAGAGTGTGGGTTGAATTGGGGAAAGAGGTCTCCGGGGGTCATTTTCATTGATCAACAAATAACTTATTTTTTTTCCAAAGTTGGCTTCGAGTCTTAGTAATAATAATGACATATTTGTACAGAATGTTAGTGATTACAAAGTACTTTCACATTTATTATCTCAGTCAAGCGTGCGAAGGTCTTTTGAGGCGAATTAGCTCCAATTTATGGATAATACAGTTGACAGCTAAGTCAGTTCAACAACTTGCTTTCTATGCAAAGGCAGAAGCGGAATTTGAAGCTAACTAATTTGATTCCCAGTTCAACACTCTATCCTTGAAACATAGCTGCATTCAGTTTACATGAAAAATTCCTAGAAAGCAATGTCTTTCTCCCTCCTCTTAACTTCTCAAAAGCCTTCCTGAAGCAATTGACAACTTTGCTTGACTTATGGAAAAGAATTTTGGCAATTTTAAATAAACATTTAATTTCGAGCTATGAAAATGGTGATAAGAGATTCTGCAAATGAATGAAGTGACTTATAAAGAAGAAAATGCTATTGATCCTTGGTCTAAACCACTAGGATTCATGTTTGAACTCTTATCCTATTGAACAAAAGAGAGAAGTTAACACAAAGAAGTATATGTATGATTAAAGAGTGTAGTCCTATTCCAACGTTCTGGGTCTCCTCTGAACTTGGATTAGTTTTAAAATTTGTTTATATGGCCAGTGATCCTTCTCTTCACTACCTTCTCTGAGGATTCAAACTCCCCTCAGAATCTAGTCTACCACAGAACAAAATTTCTATGCTAGAGATTATGCTCTTATTATGGAAAGAGAAAAAAAAAATCCCTTATTTCAAGAGGCTACCAATCTAACTAGAAAAGAAAGATTTTAAAATTGTTAAAAACAAATAAACAAAAATACCACTTTCAAGTATCTGCTAGATACTAAAAATTTCATATATCTTACTTATTTCACAGAATTCTTAAAGAAAGTTACCAATCATAATCATTTTTTCTTAGATCAGAAAAATGATTCACAATAAATGGCCCTAGAAAACACAGCTAGAAAATGAAAGAGGCAGAATTTAAATTTTAGTACAACTCCGAAATCATAATCTTTCCACTAATCTAAAATGAAAGGAAAGCACTCAGACATCTATATCCTCTTGGTTTATGGAAAAGGTGCCAAGAAAATTCAAAAGAAAAGTATAATCTGTTCAGCATATAGTGCTCAAACAATTACACATGCACATGTAAAAAGTGAACCTCAGCACTTACCTCACACCTTATGCAAGAAATAACTTGAAATGTACCGTAGACTTATAAAAGGTAAAACTATAAAACTCCTAGAAGAAGCAATAGAAGAAAACTTTTGTGACTTTCGATTAGGCAAACATTTCTTAACAAGATACAAAGAAAACCCAGAAAAGAAAAAAAAACATAAATTGGACTTTATCAAAATTAAAAACTTCTGCTTCAAAAAGACACCGTTATAGAATAAAAAGACAAGCTCCAGACTATGAGAAAATATGGTCAAAACACCTGTGTAATAAAGGCTTATTTAAAAAATATAAATACTGTTAGAAATCAATTACAAGCCAATTAACGAGTGTTAAAAATGGAAGAAGATTTGAACAAACATGTCACCAAAGGAGATATATAGACAGCAGGAAGCAATGTTCGACATCATCAGTCATTAGGAAAATGCAAATTAAAACCAAAGTGATATGTCACTACATTATCACTAGATAACTAAATTAAAAAAAAAATAAAACAACAATACCAACTTTGATTATGTGATAACAACTGAAACACTCATGCATTGTTTGTTATAATGCAAAGTGGTACAAGCACTTTCAAAAAATAGTTGGCATTTTCACAAAGTGTTAACACATTCATACCTTATAATCCAGAAATCTCACTTAGCATTACTGTCCCCCCCAAACAGAAACACTTTCCACGCAAAGATCTGTATGTGAATATTTATATAAACTGATTCACAATACTAGAATCAAGCAAAAGGTCCATCAGCTTAGTAAACAAATAAATAAATTATGGTATATCCATATGATGGAGTGCTACCTAGCCATTAACATGAATAAACTAAAAACGATATAGATGGATTTCAAAGGCATTATGCCACAAAACAAATATTGTATTTAAATGAAATTCTGAAAGAGACAAAACTATAGAGTCAGAAAATAGATTAATGGTCACCATACACTGGGGGTAGAGAAAGATAAGATTGACTACAAATAGTCATGAGAGAACTTTTTGTGATAATGGAAATATTCTATATCTTGATAGTAGCGTTCATTAAATGACACTCTGTCTTTGACAAAGTTCCCCTAATATTACACTCAAAAGGAGAATTTTGCTTTATATAAACTACCCTTCAAAAACCTGATTAATAAAAAAGGTAATCCATACCAGTGAATGCAAAAAGCCTTTAGAGGAGGTAAAAATTCTAGGGAATAAAGTAATCCACAAAGACTCTTT
>NW_011888840.1:1593944-1601906 GCF_000151845.1 Pteropus vampyrus | reverse complement strand
ATTCTTTCTTGTTTATTATTCTGATTTCCACTTTACTCAGAGTAGGAAAAACTGGTGAAAATTCTTCTAGGTTTAACGGTGATTGGCTAGTGTTGATTTTAGCTATACTCCCAGATTCTCTCTCTGGACCATGGTCTTTGACCCTTCTCTGCCAGATAGATAGGATGCCGCTAAATAAAAGCTAAGGCCACTCCAGTGATGTCCTCAGCTAGAGAGAGCCACCTCACTTGACTGTATATTCCCACTCTCATGCTGTCTTCAGAAGGTGGCTGGTTGGATTTGGGGTCCAAGTGTTTCTTATGCTTCAACTCTAAACATCTCTGAGCAGTTTTTCCAGCTTCAAGCACCCCATGATTGCTGAGGCTTCTTTAGCACTTACATTACAGTTCAACTTCCCTTTCTGTTCAATCCTTCTTTTCTTATACCAGTGCAAGTGTTATTCTGTAGTTTATTCCCCTGTAAAACCCCTGCATCCAAATCTCCATCTCAAATCTATTTCTTGAGGACCTGGACAAGGACCTATGCCATAGATCAAATCAAGAATTCATTCATTATTCTTAAGTACCATTTAAATTATTGTACATTTTAAAAATAATTATAATTATACTAGAACGGTGGAACTGATCGAAATTTATAATCTGTTCTATACAGCTATCAAAAGAATTTATAAGGTAGTAAGTTGTTGTATGATTTATAGGTTAATATTAAGAATAATTGGTCAAAAATAGCTGAACATTTAAATATTTCACTGTATACCATTCTATAGTTTACTTATATGCAAAACATTTTACAAGTATAGTAAAAGTTACAAAGAATTGTATAATGTAGCTCCCTCAGAACCCTCGAAAATAATAACAATCATTTGCAGGGTTATTGTGAGTTTAATATATTTTTACTTTAAATGATTATTAAAACATGAGGCAATAAGAGATAAGGAACAAATGGGAGGTATGGACAAAGTATGTTTGGAATGCTCAGCATCGATAGATTAGTACAGGGGAAAGTTCTTAATTGAGTTGACAGTTGAGATAAATCTTGAACAATAATTAAGAATTGGACAGAAGAAGCACATGAAGAGAGGTTTCGAACAAGGAAAGAGTGTGAGGAAAAGGGCACAGATCACTCTTTACAGAAGAATGAGATAATCCATCTGCTTGTTTGAATATTCTTTCTGGGGAAGAACAAAGGTCCTGGGCCTTTTTGGATGAAGTTTGAGATTCTATGGGCCAGAGGTGGGCACAGCAATAGCAGTGGGGCTAACCTAATTCTCAAGCTGGAAATCAAATCAGGAAAATCTTCAAGGCAGTATCCAAGGTTGGTGCACAGCCAAGGAATGATAGTCTGGACAAAGCATCAAAGTATTCTGGTCTGAAGGCGACAGGAAACTGGACAGAAATCAGAGAAATAAAATGGCAATAAAGTTTATGAAGGCGAGAGTTTAGATCTGGAGAGACTCCCACAGGGTCTGTTGGTACCTGAAAGTCAGATACTTTTAAAAGACCTGGCAACCTTGCCCATTGTAAGAAAACAACTACTGAGAACATTTAATTGGTTCAGGTACAGAGACAGTGCACAATGGAGAGGCATGGGAGACACAATTACAGATGTAATTCATCAAATCTATGTCTGTCTATTTTCCTACTGAATTCAAATAATGCTAAGGATGTAGGTTTTTATGGTGGTAATCCATGTTCTGACATCGTAATCTTTTATTAATAACCAAAACAATTCTCCAAAAAGTTTCTGTCTCTTGCATCTTATAATAATAATTGATTTTACATATTCAGCGAAGTGAGAGATTTCGTGAAGTAATCAGAGGCTTGGGAAATGAAAATGTAGTTGGCTCGAGCTATCCTTACTTGGCTCTGACTTTTATTTCTTAAGCTTCAAGACTGATGTTAAGATGATTGAAGGGTAGGTGCCAAAGCGTGTTTCTCAGTTACTTCTTGGAAGTACTACTGGCTGCTTTATTCTTTTACTTTTCAGAGCAATTGCATGAACATATTGTTTTCTTAAGTTATCATTCATTCAGTAAACACTTATTAAATATCAGTTATATTTCTGGCACTGTTATGTGTCCTGAGGCACAGGATGCCATTGGAACAGGGTGGTGAGATTCGAAGCTCTAAAACACAAAGACGAACAGGAGACCAATTCCACCTTCAGAAACTCACAATAAACTGTATATAAAAGGTATATGACTGTCGAATATTCTGGGATCTCACCTGTGCTCCAGGAGAGTAATTAGACCACAAGCCATCTATCCACAAAATGGTAAAAATCTTATAAGACAGACACACTCTTAAAAGGTAGGACTCTCATAATATTTCCTAGGGAATGATATAGTATTTTCTATTCATTCACCAGTAAAATTTGGAGTCCACCAGTAGGTAGACTCCAAAACAATCAACATAGGTAAGAATCAACTTTTAAAAATTATCTTATTCATTCAATTTATAGAGGAATATTGAGAAAATAATTGATGCCAAGAATTTTAAGAGGATAAAAATGTGAATAAAACAGAAGTTATAAAGATGAATGAAAGTTAGTCTCGAAGACTGGTAATTCATTTCTTCAACCAGCAGCCATTTTTTGATCTCCTGCCATGTATCAAGATTTATATTGGAAGACAATTCCATCACGATATTGTAGAATCTGGGCTGCACATTTTTATTTTCAAGCAAAATATATGAATGTATTTGTTACTTTTAGGGCCCTAAAGCTTTATCTGCTGAAGAAAGAACACACACACACACACACACACACACACACAGAGCTAACAATTTTCCAAAGTGACAAATTACTTCTGACTTTTAAACATTTTTACATTTCAGTGGTTTTTTGTTGTTGTTTAGTTCTATTCAACTAACAATTATTGTACATTTACTATATATGTAAAGTCTTATGAAAGGGCCAGCCATCGGACCCTCAAATGTGATTAAGGTCTTCAAAATTTTATTATTTATTGAGAAAGAAAGGAAAAGAAACGAAATTCAATGAAAAGATAGGATGTGA
The DNA here is from genome assembly GCF_000151845.1 of Pteropus vampyrus. Lineage (NCBI taxonomy): Eukaryota > Metazoa > Chordata > Mammalia > Chiroptera > Pteropodidae > Pteropus > Pteropus vampyrus. The sequence goes on along the minus strand of NW_011888840.1, from coordinate 1,598,891 downwards.
TACATGTTTCTACAATCCTTACATAGAGATAATGAAAGTGGCTAAAAACACAAAACCCAGACAGAGAGAATGATTAATGATGCAAAAGAAAAAAATTTAGCTTTGATGTTGTTTTGTGGTGTGTGTGTGTGGGCGGGGGGCGGTTCGTGTGTGAGAGAGAAAGACTGTGTGCAAGTGTGATGAATCAAGACTCATCGAAAGTAAATTTTTTTCCTCACAAAGCAAAGTTGGTTAATAAAGGCCCACGTTCAGCAGAGATCCGAAAGCTGCTCTTGAATTCGTGAGTATTCGCTGACAGCTATAGCTAACGATTTTGTAGACAATGCTATGAAAGCAAATAAATGGTTATATTTTCCACATCAAACAGATTTGAACTTAAGATAAAATTGACATCTATTATGGAAAAATGTATATATGAAGTCTAAATTTTTAACCTTTTTATAAAGAGTCTGAAAAATATTGGCAAATGTGTTAGATATAATATAAACAACTAATCAACCCAATGTAGTATGGAATATGGCAACAAAAACAATTTTAAAAATGACAAACAAGCAAAAGCAAACTTAGTGAAGAAAACCTAAGAAAGTCAGGAGGAGAGGAGTATAAAAACTAAACTTTAAGGAAAATCAAGGAGAGTATAAAAAAATAAGAATCAAGACTGAATCATAGGGGATACACTTAGTTTGGACTATCATAATCATCCCCTCATTTGTTCAAATTCAGCTGGCAGATTCTATCACTAGAGGTAGATGAAAATGTGTACTGATCTGGGATCGGTCAGAAAAACACCATCGGTCGATGGAAGAAATTCAATAACGTAAAATAGCTCTAAAAATATTGGAAAAGCTGCAAAGCCAGTCAGAGGACCGTGAAACAGCCCAGACATGAGCAGAACAGAGAACCGGTAACACTCCTTGAGCTGGAGAGTTAAAGGAGGTGGAGACCACACAGAGGCCAAGAGCCAGCACATCCAGTAAAAGCTGGAATCACGGAGGAGATTCGGCCAATGTTGGAACTGCCGCCCAAAGTAAAATGAGGGGAAGAAATAACTTGGACTGTTCCTCCCTCCCAGTTCCCAATCTATTGCTAACACTTTCCATTTGTTAGTTAAAACGATCCAGAAATGTAGTTTGCAGAGATCAGACTTCCACAACCCAGAGCAGAGCAGGAGAAGGCTGGGGAATGGATCTCAGAGCAGAGAGACCAAAGAGCAGCCCAGAGACTAAAGAAGTGTCCCAGAACACAGAAGGATCAGCAGACCACGTAATGAGCCCTTCCTGCCTCTGTGGGGAAGTCGGCCCCAGGGAGGAAGGATGAGAGCGCAGAACAGAATAGAACAAAATAACGTGAAGGAGTCAGGGCACTAAATCTAGATAGTACGTGCAAATCAAGTTACAGAAAGAAGTTGAAGCGAGGGTGAGATGCCATTTGTGAAATGGCAATAGACGAGGAGAATCAGAATAGAACCGAGAGAGCCCCCCCAAACGAGACTGGCGAGGGAACAGCATGGGGGTACGGAACTGCGATTTTGAAAAGACCGTTCAAATAGAATCACCTCAAAAAGAGGATGTAGATAGGAAATCAAAAATGTTAGCCTAAGGCTACATTCGATTAGAAGACAAGGTGTGAGGGCACCATGTTTTTTCTAAGCCTTGTTCCGTGTTGGAAAATTAACTTTTCAAATACCACCAGGTCAGGGGCCAAGAATGCTGGGAACGGGTGGTTGATGCTCCTTGCTACATGAGTCTCGGTAAAAAGGGACTGAAAATACGGGGAGGTCCGGTGTCTATGATTATAGTCTACTTTGAGTATCTGTGCATATATATGTCTACATTTACATTTAATAGTACCATTCATTAGACTGGGTTATGTCATGTAGCCTAACATAAAATAAACAAAATAGTGGCTTTAGTGCACAGTATATAATGTAGTATTAGACATCTAGTAATCATTAATGTGTGAACCGATCACGTTGTTTCAGGAAACTTTACATGTAATTTGGCTCCATCCTTGGATTTCTAAGTAGGTGAGGGTTCTTTATTTTATGTCTTTAATCTACTGTCAAGTGATTGCGATTGAGCTTCTGGGTAGGTGAAATGACACACTGGATAAAAAAGTTAGTTTATATATTTAACACCAAACTGGTGCCCAAAGTAGAGAAGATGGATGTAAACAGCACTCACTCTTTTTAGCATCCCGTCTGAACAAGGGCCAGTTTTAGGGATATATGTATTTATTAAAACAGCTGCTCTATTGATAAAAATGACACCTAAGTTTACATTTTTCCTAAACCTTAGTCATGTACATTAAACTGTCTATGTGACATATCCATTTGGATGTACCCAAACACCTAATAATCATCATTTTTAAAATAGGGCTTAAATCTTGTGTTGTCTGTTCAGGGAAGAACACCATCAGAAACTACTTCGCCAGTGAGAGTTTATGAATTATTCTTGATTTCTTCAATAGTCACTTTTACTTTTAACTGTTAACCAGGCATTTTAAGTCTATTCGCTGTATATTTTAAAAGCAATCTACCTTTATTCACCTCATCGTCAGTACTTTAACATAGAATACCATAATCCCTTGGCTAGATTACTGATGCAGGCTTCTGAATGAAATTCTATCCTTTGTGCTGTACTGGTCTCCTTATGTACTAGTATCTTTATGTCATTCCCTGAGTGCGATTGATTTTGCGAGCATCCGCATTTGATTATGCCATTGTCATACGTAAAACTCGTAAAACATCCTTGCTTTCAGAATAAAGCTTTCTTGACAGAGAATATGAATGTGTGTATGACCTGCTCCCACTTCCTTCTCCAGCCTCATCGCACACAAGTCCTTACCTTCTACTCCGATCTCCAGTGATGCTAAACGTCTTGCAGTTCCTCTAGAACACGTCCTGGAATTTTTTTGTTTTGTTTTGTTCCGTTTTTCTTCCTCTTCTTTCTTCCTCTTCTTCCCCTCTTCCTCCTCCTCCCCTCCCCCTCCTCCTTCCTCTCCTCCTCTTCCTCCTTCTATTTCTTCTAACTAATCTGTATCTGTCTAACTTCTGAACACAACCTAAAAGGAAAAGAGGACATAGCGAGGGAGAACAGATGGAAAGTTACAGAAGTTATCTAGGCATGAGGGATGAATTCGTGGTCTAGGACATTAATAAGGCCAGATATGGAGGGAAAAGAATGAATCCTAGTACTAGATGAATGGAATCTATTGAAAAGTAATAAATAGATGAACTTCCAAGGAAACGTCAGGTTCTGTGTTTGAGAGAATACGGGCGACATTGAGAGAAATAAGGAAATTGAGATGGAGCTGCACAGGTCTCTCCATCTATCAAATGAGAATGACACTGTCTCTTTACCCTTTGCCTACAGAGTTACTGCGAAAACAATGCAGCAACTGTGAAAGTGCTTTGAATGGTTGGCCCGGCCACAGGTGCCATTAGGGCTTTGGTCCTCTTCCCTCTTCTGTAGGACGGAAAAAGTCTGCACAGTTCCCCAAATATTCCAATTGGCACTTTTATCAGAAGTGATGATATTTAGCTGTATTCTTTGACCAACAGAGTTTTTCTAGGTAAGAGTTTTTTCTTTTAGGTATCTGATTTGGTGCTAGTACAGTTCTGCATAAGAGGGCTGAAAGCCAAGTGGAGAGAGTTAAACGAACCGCTCAAAACAGCTAATCTCGAGCTTCGGAGACAGGTCCAGAACACCGACACCAGATTATCCATCTGGCCATTTTTCAGCTAGTTTGTAGAATTCCAAAGAAAACAAATATTAAGTCACAATTGAGCTCAATATTAACGCACACACAGTGTGATGAAAGAGGACAAAGAATCAATTATTTTTTCTGAGGTAAAGACTTTTAGATTGCAAAATGTGCAATTTAACTCTGCTTCTGGTACTTCATTCTTAGTGGCTAAAACAGGCAGTGAACTTTTAAAAACGGATCACTTCGTTTAAATGTTAATTTGCAAGAAAAAGGCATGCAGTAGATGTAATATGTTGTTTGGAGTAATATTTTAGGATCTCAAAATTTCTCTCTCTTATTCATATAAAAGAAAATGAAAATAATAATTATATTTAAATAGATGAAAGGAAGAACATTTAGACTACGGAGAAAAAATGATCAGAAATTGGTTTTATTTATGACCATCACAATAAAAGCTCAAAATTAAAGGTACCACAAATATACCTAAATGAAGGCAAAATATTTCAAGTTTATTTCTTCTTTTATTTTTGAGAAGCAGCAGCTTTTAATTATTGTATGGGAGAAAAAATATTTGTAAATTAAAATGTCCAGTTAGTTTTAATAAAGTGTGATCTTTGAGGATATTTTAAAATAACTATTTCCCTATTTTCTGTCGAGAAATACATAGTCTTGCATAATATATAAATTACACATCTGCTTTTCGATTTACATTTGCCTCCTTTCTGTAACATGTCTGCCAAGTCGATGTATCTGCATTTGTAAGAATGTTTGCCTGAAATTCCAGGTCCCTCATATTTGAAGTAACTTTGCCAAGGAACATGCTTTTAAAGAGTTCAGCTATGACCAGATACAGGGGGTTCCAACCACAAAGCCAGGTCCTTCCCGGGCAGTTCATGGGGGTTTCTTTGGCTAAGGGAGGTTAATTACTTCCCATTCTGAAGAAGCTTCTGGCTTATAAAATGCAGATGAATTTGGTCATCTTACCCACTTCCCTGAGATGCTCTGAGGCTAAAGCAAGCCCACGTGTGAAAGTGCTTTGGGGGGCTGAGGGTGTTAAAAGCATTACAGAAGTCTAACAGATGTTATAAGAAGCAGACGCTAAATACAAATGACTCCTGAGGAATGTTCTTTGTGTACTTGGAAATATAAATTATCAGCCAAATGGGTTTGAACAGAAGTTTGGGAATTAGTTGTCACATCATTCCGAAATATTTTTTTTAGTAACCTATTAGTTTAGGT
>NW_011888840.1:1576640-1593149 GCF_000151845.1 Pteropus vampyrus | reverse complement strand
CATTAACCCAATTTGTTTTTTTCACTCTATGATGTGTCATTGGTTATTTTCTTCCTTATCTGTCATTCCTAGGTGCATAAGGGTACACCTTAAGAGCAGACATGTTAAATCAAACAACAAACAAACAAACAAACAAACAAACAAACAAAACACACATGCAAAGACGTCTTAGCCACGCCCCCCCCATTACTCTAGCTGGGATCCCGAATTCACAATGTGCTTCAACACAGAACTCTTTAAAATATCACCCACTCTCCCTGCCTCCTCTTTCTTGACACTCAGTCCCTTTCCTGGCCACTGCAATTGGACTTTTAATCCTAAACTCTCACTAAAATATCTATCATCTAGGCTACCACGTAACCTATTACTGTCAGAACCCATGGTTTATAGTCTTTCCTCATCTTACCAAATCTCTCATACAATTTTAAAAGTTAATGGTCTGATTCTTTTGCTTTAGAAACATTTTCCTTTGTTGGTTTTTATGACTCAAACTTCTTTCCACCTCACTGGTTGCTCCTTCTCACTATCCTTTTCTCTCTCCTAGTCCTCTTCCTCCTCATCAAATTTGGATCTGTCCTTTGCCACTGTTTCTTATCTATTTATATTCTCTCCCTGGATAATCTAGCTCATCAAATAATATACAAAAACTAGTGACACTCGATTAATACTCCAGACTCTAAAACACTGAATTTATATCGCCAAACACTAAAGCTCTCCCCAGCTGCATAGTCATAAATGCATATGCTTTATTTGATATTTGATTTTGGAATAAAATAAGCATCTTAAAATTATTTTGGCAAGAACAGAGCTATTTTCCTCCACATAACCGCAAATGATTTTATATAAGCTTTCATTAATCACCATAAATGGCACTCTTTTTCACTCAGTTGTTCTGTCTTAAAACCTACAAATTATCTTGAATTTATGTATTTCCTTCATATTGTACATTTAACAAAACCAGAAAACCCAGGAGGATATATCTTTAAAATATACCCTAAGTCTCATCATTTATCTTTATTGCCAATACTACAATAGAAGATTGTTATTCCTTACCTATAACAGCACAGAAACTTCCTATTGCTCTCCTGCCTCTAATATTGCATCCCTCTAATACTGCGTTTTCCACATGGAAGCCATGATTGTCTTTTAAAAGCAGTCATTAAATCATAAACTGTACTGATTAAAATACCAGCCAATGGTGTTCCATCATACTATACACAAATATAAGGACCTAAAATAAGTAGAGGCCTCTTACACTGGCTCAAATGATCTCTCTTCATTCCTCATTCTATGCACTGATGTTCAGCAATACCAGCTTAAATTTGTTCTATAACAAAATCCATTTCTGCTTAAGATACTTTTCCTAAACTGTTTGTTAGGAGTGCTTTACTTCTTGATCATCTGGTCTTTCTCCACCTCAGAGAGATCTTCCTTTACCATCCTTGCTTTCCACCCCCTCTGACAACCACAAATCACTTTCTAAAACTTAATCTACTTATGTCTTCTTCATGGGTTTATCAGTCCTTGAAGCCATTTATTTATGATTAGCTTCCTCTGTCAGAAAGTGAGCTCTGTGAGTAGAGAAACTATGATTGTTGGGTTCTAACTTGTCCCCACAGCCAAGGCTAATAGTGGACACAATTGGAATTGAATAAATTTCACTCTGAAATTGTCTCATTTGATTTTAATGTTAACAAAATAAAATATATTGCTGCTATACGACTGAAAACCCTGAGCACAGTGTTTTTGTTTGTTATTTTATTGTTCTTATTTTTGGTTTCATAACACCTCTTTTGGCAGGTTTACCATGTATTAGACAGTCTGCTAAGCCCTTCATTTCCATTATATATTTCCATCTTTATAATACTCTTAGAGATTTGTATGATTTTCTCCAGAATCTCTTTCTTTTATTCAGAGATAGCTTTTCAGAAAAATAAAACACAAGCAGAGAATGGTTGCTTTAGTAATAGCTCCAGTACACTGGAGCTATTCCTCCTTCTTTCTGCCTTAAAAATCAATGGATACAATAGCCAAATCTGCAGGAGTATGCCTTACTGTTAAAACCAACCAACCAACCAACCAACCAACCAACCAACCAACCAACCAACCAACCAACCAAACAAACAAATCTACAGCAGTTGACTTGCACCATGAGTAACAGGCCAAAAGATCTGGGAGTCGCTGTAATGTAGTCGAACAAATACCAGCAGCTAGCTCTCTGCAGACTCCTTGTTATTTGAAAAGACGAAAGAGGAGAGAGAGAGAGAGAGAGAGAGAGAGAGAGAGAGAGAGAGAGAGAAAGGAGGAGGCAAACCCCTTTATTTGTTTCAGCCACTGTTAGATCGATCTATTTGAAACTAAAAGCATTCTGAAATCGAACAGTTGTCAAGGTAAAAACAAAGAGAGTCGCATTTAATGAATCATCTTTATTTGAAAGAATAAGTTTACATTATTTTTTCTGACTATTCAGTTAGCAAGGCATGATCTGATATGTATATTCAACAGGTATCGGTGTTTTGAAGTGATTTAAGGTGCACTAAAGTGTCCCATCCTTCATTTTTGGTTATTCCACAATGGAAATATCAGTATAAATTAAACTTTCTTTGGGCAATATTTCTCAGTCTTCAATGTTTCCTATAATTTCTTGTGGATGTTTTTCAAAAGTAAATATTTAGAAATACCCAATGTATTAAATTTTAAATATATGAATTAACTGCGTGAGTAATTCTGAAATTACATTATAGGTTGGAAATCACTGCCTAAATCTTAACACCATATGATTGCATGTTCATAAATCTTTAGTTTGATAACATTACACCAAGGAGAGTATTTTATTTGATTAATCATTTGGCTCCGAACTGAGTGGAGGACCCCATGAGAACTATACTGGATTAGGTAAAATTCAAATAAATATCGTAGAGCAGGGCATAGGGTTTGCAGAGCATCCACGGACCTGGGAGCTTGGCTTACCAGCATGAAGCCGCTGGTCCGCAGTGAGTACTGAATCAAGTGAGGGAAAAAGGAAGAGGATGGCTGTCAACCACAGAAACTCTCTAGCTCAAAGTTGCCCTTGCTTTTACTCTAAATTCCACTATTTCCCAGCTTTTAGAACATATTCCAAGGAGGCGTTTATAAAAGCTTACTTAATCATGGCTCAGCTACTTTGCTTGGCAAAGAGAATTAACGCAGACAGATGTTTTCTATCAGTTAGCTACAATTAGTTGTGCCATGTAACAAACCACCTAAAACATAGTGACTTAAATCAACACCTATTTGCGATTTCCCAGAAGTCTATGAGTCAGCGGAGTGGTTCTGCCCATGTGAGCCAGGCGTGGCTGATCTCAGTCAAGCTTGCTCATGCATTGGTGTCCCTTGGATAAAGATTAAGTCTTCCAGGATATCCTGTGCCAGGCTTGTACCACATGCTCTCCCTTCTTCCAAGAGACACGTCTGGGCTTGTTCTCACAGTGTGGCAGGAATTCAAAAGAAGAAGGGAACACACACAGGTACAAGTTAAGCCACTACTTGTGGCAAGTCTGTAATTATCCTAACAGTCAAAGCAATTCACGTGATCCAGCCTAGAGTCTGTGGAAAGGAACTACCAGAAGACACGAATGAAGAAAGGCTGGAAAATTAAAGCCAATCCACACAATGGTAATTTAATTCAAAACTTAAGATTTCTAGTAATGGTCAAAAAGATTGATAGTTTCCCACCACTACATCGAAATTGTCCTTTCTCCTTAATAACAGAAGTTTTACTTTTAGTAGGAACATGCCCACCCAGGATTAAAGACTGGATTTCCTTCCACCTGTGGAACTATATGTAACCATGTCATCAAGTGGCAAAGTTGTATAAGTAGTAATGTCCAATGGTAATTCTAAAAGATCTCTCAAAAAGGATTTCACCTTGGTTTGTCATCTTGTCATTCCTCCTGTTCCTGAGCTCCAGCACCAATTTAGGCATCAGAGCACCATCAGCTGTCTTTTACTACGAAATGACTGTGAAGAGGAAAACCACCTGCTATAATGATAGAATGAAAACATGGGAGCTTGCGTCCCCAGTGGTACTCTGGAGCCACCATATCAGCTATGTAATGCCAATTTTTGGACTTGTTTTCCCATGAGAAAGAACTAAACATCAAACTTTCCAAACACTATAATTTTTTAGTATATAACTATTTATTTAGTATATAATTTATAATTTAATACAGATCTGCAGATCTGAAATATAAATGCTAACCAATGGTACATTTTGAAAAAGAAGGGAGTAATATAAGGAAAAAAAACACAACTTGGTTATGAAAACATCCTAACAGGTTTCTCCTTTGTAGAACTTCTCAGAACCTTAAATGTTAACAAACACGTTGATTGTCTAAGGACATAGCATTCCATATTTGCCTTTAGTTTGTGCAGTCTTTTTACCAAGATGAATGTTTCTAGAATGGAGTCTTGGAAAAGCTATTTTATAGTTTATATAAGCTAAACCAATATACTAGAATGTCCGCGGTTTCAACTATTTTTTTCTAAATATTATTTATGTCACCAAATACCACTCTGTGTGTAAGAAAATATGGCTAATAATACCATAGGACACCCAGCGATATTTTTGTGTAAAAAAGAGGGAGGAAAATGTGTCCCAGTTTGGACTGAAATAGAAACAGGGAGAGAAGAAACTTCCTATAGCAAAGTGTTTGTGATAACTAATTGCAATGTAGAGTCTGCAACATAAGAAAAATGGGCATCTGTGGAGAATGAACCATACAATTTGTGCCTATTTTTCCTGAGAGGCACCAAACTAGAAGAAAGAAAAAAAGATCAAGGCTAAGAAAATAAACTCATAAGAACAAAGAAAGGGGCATTTGCTGTTTGTTATTTCCCGGTTTGCTTTGGAATATTTCTTTTTTCATGGAATTTATTTTAGCTTGGCATCAGCCTGTGAAAAAGGTGATCTCTTAAACTAGAATATTTTCTCAGGCTTCCCCAGCTGTATAAATAACGAATGTTTCTTAGGAAAGGACCAAGTAGTTCCTTAATATGGTCTCTGAGGATGAATACTCTGGCTGTAACATTTTCTCTGGTGGTTTTCTGAATATTTAATGACTCTTTATTTTATAATTTCCAACTCCTTTTAAACTAAGTTCAGTGCAGTCAGCAAGAATATTTACTTTTTAAATGCAACTCAACAATAATCTATCCAATATCTAATACTTAAAGGACCCCACATAAGATAGTGTGGAGAGTATGCTATATAAGGGATTGAGTCCTTGTTCCCAAGGTATTTACATTTTGATTGGATTGGCTAATATGATACAAAGCAGAATGTTCTTGGCTACCTTACTCTTAGGTTAAGAGTAAAAGCTAGCACTTATAAATATGAGAGAGAGGGAGAGGTGGAGAAAGAGAGAGGGTAAGAGGGAGATAGAGAGAAAGGGAATCCATCTGGGAGAGAAATATGGGCAGGATTCGGGAAGGAGGGATTATGAAGAAAACTTCTGAATTATAAGAAGGATTCATACTTCAGAGATTCAAGGAAGTCGTGTCAAGCAAAGAGGATCATGTAGATAAAGACATAGAAACAAGACAACCAAAGATACATCTGGGGAGTGTAAATTAGTATTTTACAAGGTTGCATTTTTGGTGAATATTTTATAGAAATAAACATTTTGTAGAAATAAAATAACCAACGGAAATATGAAAGATTTTCAAGCATGCTTAGATCTGTGGAGTGGGATAATTGTCCCTTTGGTAGCTTCTAGAATGGAAATGATCGGGGGCGGGGGGAAATATAGGCAGAAATTGGGAGTAGAAAGAGGTCGCTGCTTCTGGAAAGTTAGAGAATCACAGATAGAACAGGGGAGTTAGCAAGGGGGTATAACCAACAGCTGAAGGCAAGAAATATTAAAGGCATAGGGTTATTATAGTATTTGATTCCTGATTTTGTGTAATTAAGTGTTGGTTGTTGGGGATGTTTCTGAAGAACATTCTAGTCCCTGGAGCACCCCCCTGGGGTTGTCCAAGGCAGTTTCTAGATCCACTTCACAGGTCAACTTCTCTCTCTGCCCACTTCTGTTTTCTTACCTTCTCTTCCTCAGGTGTTGGTTCCAACTCTTTAATTAAACTCTATCTCTTCACATTAAACTCTATCTCAGAGTCTGCTTTCCCAGAAGTCAATCTGCTATGACAATGTCGCCCATGTGTTTTGTCTGCATTATGACCCACTCACAGAAAGGAAATTATTCTATATCCCCTTGAGTAGTGTCACGTTCACTGTAAAGAAAAACAATCAAGAGGATTAATTCTTAACCATGGATCTCTTCTGGAACATAAGACTCTAGAATGGCTTTCGGTAGGCAGAACTGAGAAAAGAAGAAAAGGCACAAAAACAATGGCAAGATGAATCCTGGGAACAGCATTAGGTGGGGGGTGGGGGAGTGGGGAGGTTTTTTAGAGGAGTTGAAGAGATTCTGTGTTCGTGGTAGGCAGAATAATGTCCTAAGATGTCCAAGTCGTAATCATTGGAATGCGTCAATATGTTGCCTTACATGGTACAAAGGATTTTGCAGATGTGATTTAGTTGAGGAGATGGGGAGAGTCTCCTGAATTACTCAGGTGAGCCTAATGTAATCACAATTGCTCTTAAAAGTGGAAGAGAAAGGCAGGTAGTAGAGTCTAAAGGAAATGTTATTAAAAAAAAAAAAAAGGCAAAAAAAAAAGCAAAAATAATGGCCTTGAAAAAGAAAAAAAGCAACCATATGACAAAAATATGTATATATATATTTGGCCCAAAGAAGCTCAAAACAAAACAAAACAAAACAAAAACAACACAAAGAAATAGATTATCCCTTAGAGTCTCCATAAAGAATGACAGCACTGCTGACACCTTAATTTTAGCCCAATGAGACCTATATCAGCCTACTAATGCGGAGAACTGTAAAATGATAAATATGTGTTGTTTCAAGCCACGAAGTTTGTGGTAATTTTTTTCATCAGCTCTATGAAACTCATTCAGTGCTGATACCAGCTATACAGCATATGTGGGGAAGACGAATGATATACTGAGATGGTAATACAGGAGCTGGTGACCAAAATCTTCATCTGCCACTTAGAACTACGATCTTCATCAGATCACACAGCATATCTGCATTCCAGTGCAGAACTGTCTAGAACCTGAGCAAGATATCTAACTGATAGAGCTTCTCTAACTTGAGTCAAACACTCGCTGGACACATAGCATGTGCTCAGAGAGATATCGACTGGACTTATTTATGAACAGTCGCCTCCTTTATCTCGCTTTCTTTCTTCCTGCTGAAGCTCTCGAGCCATGCCCCGCCCTCCCAAGGAGCCCAGGAGAAGGAACCCATGGAGACAGACATCGGCCTCCTTTACTACATCCTCCAACGTTTAAAGCTCAGGCAAACTGGAGTCTTTGTGAATCTCAATCATGTCTAAGAATATAGCTTTTTCTCCCAAAGAAACTGAGAAATGAGGATAGAGGAGAAAGGAAAAGGTAGTTTCGTATCATTGTTATTTGCCTTAGTTGGCACTGGCCTTCTCACTGAAGAGCATCTAATTCCATATTAAGTTGGTATCCATGCTCTTTAACCTCATCTGGCAGCCCAGTGCCTGCATTTATTATTCTCAGAGTGGAAACTCGCCATCCAACATCTGGTCTGCATTTGTTTTCCTTTCATTTCCTTTACCCTCCCCCACTGCCGTATCCATTCTAACATCTATGCCTTTCTGAAAACAGTCATCTGGATGGATATTAATATCTCTTGGCATTTTACATACAAACCTCTAGCCTTAATTCAGCAAAGAGATCAGAGATGCACCTGACTGACCCAGAGAAGTGCCAGAGATAAATTCCTTCATCTATGTTAAAGAGAATTTGTTACAAATACATTCGAATTATTCTTTTGGTCTGAGAAGGAAGATGCTCTGTAAAACAAAATTTACAACATGTACATATCTAATAGAATGCATTTTCATCTAAGGTAAAAGAATGGTGCACAGGTTAGGAATAATAAAAATAAAAAAATAGACTTGTATTTAAAAATGTGTCTCGATTGGCACTTGGCTAGCTGCAGAAGAGTATCTCGTAATTGAGGGACGTCCACCTGAGTCCCTGAGAAGTTCCCCATGGACAGAGGAACAAGGCAGATACGTGTCTCTTTGTCTTGGAGACCAGGTCAACCTGTGGCCATAGTTTGAATTAGTCACACCATGAAAAGAAAACAATGGGTCGATCTGAACTATTCAGCTTTAAAAATCACAACTGGAGCAACATCTGCAGTGAGGAAAAGGGAGCTTTTGGGAAATGTGGCTGCTCTGTCAGCACTGCATAATGCAAGAGAAGGAGTGGGCAAGCGGATGGAATTAGAATTGCTCTACACATATGCGTCAGAATTTTGTTGAAGTTCAACGGGTCTAGCATTTTAAAAGCTGGCTTTCATATGCAGCATTTGCAAATCTTGAAAATCTTCTGCATGCCAAAATATAAAAATAAAATAACTCTTTTCCATAACACTATCCCTCCATTGGGTCAAATGCAATTAATTAACTCCAAACCTGAAAGAGTTTATATCCATTAACTCTTGGAATTTACGTTTAACTGCGGAAGTGAGCAAACCCGATTTAACTGACGCATACACATGCATCATTTGCTCAGAATGTCCTGCTTTTGAAGTGCTCCCTCGCACGTGGCCCCTTTCACCTTTAGCCATTCTTCATCCGTGCCTACTCTCCTAACAGTAGAGCCGAATGACAATCTGGTTTCCTTGGCCTTGGGGATTTCTGTGCAAAAGAGTGCTATGCTTGACCTCCGTGGGTTGGCTCTTGGGCTAAGGACAGCAGTAAACTCTTTTCAGTTCACACCTTACACCGTAATGAATGTGTCCAGGTCATCTGGTCTGAGCCTCTTCATCTACCAATTTATGACCTTTAATCCCCTCTAACTACACCCATTTTTTAAATCTCCTTTTCTTGACTGAGAGAAATATGTGTCCCTCTTTCTTTCTAAAACTTATTCCTCCATCAGAATCTGAATTCACTTCCTTCCTATCCCTTTTGAGACTTGGCTTCATCGATGATCTCACCTTTTGTTTGTACCCTCAGTCGTCTCCACCCCTACTCTAAAGGTTTGTGTAGCCTTTGCTTTGTCTCAAAATCAAAGCCAAAAGCAAAATGAAAGTTTCATGCCCCTGCCACATCCACTATCTACTTTCTAATTTTCTATTTTCAGTCACCAACAATAAGTTTCTTCTATATTTACTGCTTCTATTTCCTATATTTTCCTCAAAGGTATTTCCAAAACTCTAGTAAACCAGCACTTTTTCCAATAGTCTTCCAATTATTCAATTCAGTGCAATTTCTCAGCTTTAATTTTTCTTGAACCTTTTGTCTCTATAAGACTTAAATGTTGCCACGTTATCATAATTCCATTTTTGCTCTCCAGTAACTTCTATAGTTCCTCTCTTGGTTTCCGTTTACCTCACTCTTGGATTCTTCCGCAAGGATAATTGTCTGCTTTATTACATTCTCTTTCCACAATATCCTCAGCAAATTTGCTCGTTACTTTATTTTTCCTTATAGAAGTCAACATTCTCTAAAAGGAAGGTTTTCAAAATGCCATCACAACCTATGATTTCATTTAATCATAACACACTTATATTCATTGAGTATGACCTAAGTATCATATTAAGTGTATATTATGTTTTATTGAATAAGTAGTAAATTGAAATATAAACTCAGTCTGTTTAATGCCAGAGTCTATGTTCCTAACCACATTATAGAAACTCCAATTAATATGCCTTGCACTAAGGATAGTATGGCAAACCAAAAATATTTAAGTACCTCACCAAGGAAGCTATCGTCTAATTCTTTTTGGAATTCTAGTCCTTTATTTTTATCTTCCCAATGATTTGCATGTGTCCTCAACACTGTAAACTCAACACACATAAGTTTATCTAACTAGAAATGTATACTTTTATTCTAATTGTCCTACATGGATAATCCTGCATTTATCATATGGAGAAAGTATCACTATATTTCTTTCTTCTATGTTTTAAAGTCCCACCCAAAACCCCTACCTACCACGTCCCAGGAATAAAGATGGAAAGCACAATATATGAATATAGATCTCACCACAAGATTATGCTTGTAGTTGATCTTATTTTTAGTTTCTACCAGTGAAGGGGGAAAATATGATTTCTTCAAAATATATGGAACTGTGACTAATGTTTTGGAATTTTCAAGGCTGATTTTATGTATTATCATATTTCATATTCTATCACATTTCAGATAATTACAGATTGCATTGTGTTCTAAAGGAGGAAGGCATTATAATTTCAATATAGAAAAGAATAAGAGAACATTATGTTGTGAGTCCCAACCACACTCATTGTACTTAGCTTTCTTGTTTGTATTAATTTTCCAAGAATCTCTAGTCCAAATCTTGCATCAAACTTTGGCTCTCTTTCCTCTCTTGAGAAATATATCAGTTCCTCCTTCTTGTTATATTATGTTAACCTGTTCCACAGATGTACTGTGACGGCCACTTCAGTTGAGACTCTCATTACCTGAACAGAGATAACTGTCTGCAGAATCTACCCTTAAGAATACGTAATTCACTAGAAGGGAGAGGAATGCAAATAATTAAGTATATTATAAAGCAAAATAGAAATTATGTCAAAAATATAAGTAACTCTGAGAATGCTTGTGGTTGGCTTGGCACATTTTAGATATGCATAAGTTGCTATTTAATGTAATTTCATTTTCAACAACTTCTAGTTTAGTTACTACAAAAAGCTAAGAACTAGTCCATCCTCTGAAGGAGCTATAAAGAGAGAGTAGGATGTGTGTCTGTGCCCTGATTTTACCAGCTAGTTGCAATAATAAGATGGAGGATAAAGAATTCCTCTAAATAATAAAGCAGCATTTCTCAGCCTGGTAGAATTAAGGAATATTCACTAGGCTCTAAATGAAAGTTAGCATTTTCTCCAATTATAAATGTAGAAACACACAGTTGTCTTACCAACACAGACATATTGTCACCAGATTTCTAAAGTTTGTCGAATTATACTATGGTGTTTTAAACATTTCAAAATATTGTCACCACTACTTTGAAATTATACTCATTGAACTGCTATTAGATCTTATTTTTAATGTATCAACAATCATATATCACAAATTTATTTAATATTGAGATAACTGTATTTTCATATAATTTCTTTGTATAGTCTCTTTTATAATTCCATGAACGTTATTTTATGACTTTGCAAAACATTTATATTCTTTCTAAGAGGGGCCCATAGTTTATACCAGACTCTGAATTGTCCACAGCACAACAAAGCAAATCTTCTATATGAAGTCTCGTGCTTTGGAAATTCAAAGGCATAAAAGTCTGACAAAGGTGGAGTAGATACAGCTTTCTAGAGGAAACGAGGACTCAGTAACGCATGAGCCTTTGCACAGGCATAGAATATGGAATAGTATTGGGAAGGGCAAATGATGATGGGCAGAGTGAAGTGTTATAAAGACACAGAGTGATGAATGAGAATGACTCTTTCCGTTGAAAGAGTAGGTGACATATTCTTAGGGCTTACGTGATTTCTGATGGCATAAAGGAATTGGCAATATATTTGATAGTGATATTTTGAGTGAAATATTTTTCCCAGGAAGCCACATCTACCCTAGGAGAATTTGATTCAGTGAATTTTAGGGTTGAATCCTTGTTTTAGTGCTATTTTTTAAAGCTTATGTCATGTACAACTTAAAAAAAAAAAAAAACTAATAAGAGTTTTATAACATCCCGCTAGGTTCCTATCTGGTGTCAATTATGAGTACAAAATGTAAGCCAAGATGGTTTAAGAAAACAAAAGAGCAGAATAATGCTTGAAGGGAATGGGACCTGAGGGTGGATAACCCCCAGAAAGAGATCAAATCAAGACATGATGCAAAGTGACAGGGCCCACAGGCCATTTTTTAAATTTCCTGCTCATTCACACTCCTGTTCTAATCCCTAATGATTTCTAACCACCAAGATCAACCTCTAACTTTTCTTCAACAAACTGATGCCCCAATGTGCTCTTTAATTCCACTTAAGTGGCATAAGGTCACTGACAGAGCTGAGTGTATAGTAGACAGGGGGAAGAATTTGGCTCTGGGCTAAATTGCAACTCATTTGAAAGCCCACCAGATGAGTCTTTTTTTTTTCTAACCTAATCCTCTTCATCATAAATGTGCTTAAGGGAGAATCTCTGAAGTTCTTTCTTCTGCAACTCTGGTTTTTGTTTGATTCTTGACATATGTTCATTTGTTATTTTTTTTAGCAGGTTGTATATGCTTTCTTAAAAATCCACATTAAACATGATTAACCACATGTCAACCTTGCTACAGAGCAGACCCGGAGTTTTTATTCTGTGTGATTGTTACTTCATGTGGAGTAATCATGAGTAGGGGTAGTAAAGAGACTCTCTTCTGTCTTGGCCTTGAGTCTAGATTATAAACAGTAGATATAGAAGTGATGGAAGCTCTGGAGAAATATCAATAGCATGGATTCGTTTGCTTTACCATTTCGTAGATTTTCATTGTTTGTTCAACTTTGAATCCAGTTATTTTTGCCCCATTCTTCCCTCGCTTATTCCAGTCAAACTCTCCCCTACAAGAGAAAGCCTTGTAAAATGAATGCTATTTGCTACCAAAGGGAATTCTGACAGGCGTGCTGGATGCAGCGGTATTATAGTTACGAAATTCAGACCTTTACTGCTGTAGCCTAGAGAGAGAGCAAACACTTGGGGTAAGACTGCTACGTAACTTTTGGAAACTGAGGGTGTATGTACCTTGTTCGCTGTGACTTCCTGATCTTTGTTGCGTCCTCTCCAGCCTGTCTATCCTTCATGTTAGGACAAATATTAGAAAAGATACACTCTCCAAACCTTACTGATTTTTCTCTTCCATTTACTTCCATAGAAACTTACGTGTCACTCTATGAAAGGTGGCATTTAATCACACTGAATTAATTCCATCACTTGTGTATGCCTCCCCCAATGCACAGAGCTCTGACAAACCAGTGTGCTTATAATCACACTCTGGGAATTCACTATTTCTTAAGACTGTATTGAGTGTTGAATGTGGGTTAGGTACTGAGCCCAGTACCATAGAGTGCAGGAGGGAAGAATATATTTCCAGAGTGACAAGCCTATCAAATGAAACTGTTAGTAGAACATAGATAAGCAATATACAGAAGTATTTAATTAAGCATAGCAGAGTTCAAGAAGTTTAAGATAATGTGGAAGTGTAATATATATGGGCTGAGGATTGGGAGAAATCTTCTTAGTAGCAGATGTCAAAAGAGAGGCATAAAGATTATGTGCCAGGGGAACAATAAGAGTGACAGTATGGAGATAGGAATGATAACGGAACATTTCTGAAATAGACTGGTTTGTCTATGGATGCATTGGGATGGTAGGTTAGCGGGGACATTGGATTCAGTCTTTGGGAATTAGGGAAATTCAAATTCTAGCTCTACCACTTGCTAAACTGGGTAACTAAATGGGGCATGTTTCTTCAAAACTCTGTACCTTGGTTTCTTCATCTATTAAATGAGGATAATAATAGTACCTAGCTCACAAGATCGCCGAGAGTAGTGAATAAGATAATTAAGGTAAATTTCTTGGAACAATGCTCTGCACCAATCAATTAACATTAGCTGCTATGTTAATGTCATATTAAACTTGTTAGATGCAGTAGACTCCAATTGTTCAGATTATGGAAAATACCGAAGTTTAAGTTTCTAGTTAAAGGACACAGAGGGGCACTGACAATTTGAAACAGGCATTGCAGCAGAAGACATAGGTGCCCTATGCGTGTAAATCAGCCAACTAGTG
This sequence comes from Pteropus vampyrus, assembly GCF_000151845.1. NCBI lineage: Eukaryota > Metazoa > Chordata > Mammalia > Chiroptera > Pteropodidae > Pteropus > Pteropus vampyrus. The sequence continues at coordinate 1,579,263 of NW_011888840.1, read as the reverse complement.
ATTCTCCATTTCAGAGCTTTACAACTGAGTGTCATTCAGCATGGATTGCCAAACACCTGCTATAGGTCTACAGCCTGTGAGGTATCATGGCACATGGAGAAGTCGTGGGAGTCTTTGAACTTGAAGCCTTTGAAGAATTTGGTATTCTTTGGAAAGACAAGACTGCATATAAATAATGTCTAATTAAGAGTGTAAGACCATATCTGAGGAGGTACCAAAGTTAGTGATTGCAATGAACACTTCCAAATATTTTACCTGGAACATTTTGTTCCTTCTCAAGAGAGGGTTTGTGTAAAAAAGACAGAGAAACGAATTAAGAAAAAACAAAAGAACTATAACTACTCCAAGTGATGTTGAAAGGAGGCATGAAGTAAAAGCGTTTTAAAAATCCACCTTATAATAACTAAAACTTACCTAATGCTCCGTATATGCCAGGCTCTGCTCTAAACTAAACCTTTCACATGGATTAACTCACTTAATCTTCCCAACAACCCTATGAGGGAGGTACTTTTCTTTTTCCTATTATTTAAATGAGAAGCTGAGGCATGGAGAGGTTAAATATGTTGCCCAGGTCACAGTAAAATAGGAGTGGAACTAGGATTTTGAACCCAGGCTGTAAGGCTTCAGATTCCATGCAGTTCACAGTGATGCCACACTGCCCCTTGATGATACAGCTGCACCTGTTCCCTTCAAATAAGAATTGTGTTTAGGGTGAGTTATTCGCACAAAACATTTAAGCTAAAATTAAATTTTTTTTTTTTTTGAGGACCTTAAAGAGAAGAAGATACTGAGAGTGTGTGACCAGACTATCTGGCATTCTATAGATAAAGTTCTCACCACACAAGTTTCCTTTGATATCATCATTAAACAAGAAAATGAGGTTGCCATTTGCATTAGTGAGTTTCACATACTGAGAAAGTGTGTTTTTCTATTGCTCTGTGGAACTAAACAGACTTTTTTTTTTTCCAAAAAAAAAAAAACCAGACTTTTTTTTTTTCCACTTTCAGTCTTTTTTTTTTTTCTTTTTTTAAAAAGCCTACAGCACCCAGAATTCCTAGGTGGACTCCCATCCAAGTACTAACCAGGCCCAACCCTGCTTAGCTTCCGAGATCAGATGGGATCGGGCTTGTTCAGGGGGGCGTGGCCATAGACTCAGCCTTCTTTTAAAGAGTTTTCTCACTGGAAATCTCTCCCTGCCTGTCCTTTTCTCTTCTCTTTTTCCTCCTTCCTTCTCCCACTTCTCTCTTATTGGCATCCAGTGACCTAAATAAAATTTCATACCAAGTACTTGGGTAAAGTATGGAAATCCTTTTATTCCTCCAAATTTCACTCAAAACTCTCTTTCTTGTCTCATTTTTCTATCTGCTTCCTACCCCAATATGCTCACAAAGCAAACCTGTTTGGTTTTTGCTACTTACCGTTGTTCAACATTTCCTGATGTTTCGTGATGCTCTGGCTTTGTGAATCCTATTCCTTTTGCTAAACTCTCCTTTCCCTTTCTCCTTCTGATAGATGCTACTTGTTATTTAAAACAAAAATAAAATGTTACCTCCTATGTTGAGACATCTTCGACCTCTACAGGAAGAAAGGCTTCTAGAACACTTTGTTCCTTCCTCCGTCACTGTACTGAGCACATTACAGTGTTTTGTTTATGTGTCACTGCTTCTCTGGACCTCCTGTTACTAATACTCATTAGTCTATGAGATTTTGAAGAGAAGAATGATGTCTTATTTACTGTTATATCATTGGGTCTTGGCACATATAAGGCTTCTATAGATGCTGCTTGTTTGGGGATCTGTCCATTTTGAAGAATATAAGTGGCGACTCTTAAGCCTGGACAAAATGATTTTATAAAGCTAGATTCTCCATGTAACACCACTGCTCCATGGCACTGAACACACTCAAGTAATTCAGAATGGCTTTCATGTTAGTTTAACAAGATATATCATGAACAGAAGCGTGCTGCACAATTTAAATATTTAATTCACTCTGTTATATACACAGACACACATACACTGAATTATGAAATTTGACAAAAGAATTGTTGCATTTGATAAGGATTGCCACTATTTAATGAGAATTCTTCTAACCCACTATGAGGTTTGCATCTTAGCAAACACCTCCTGGAGTTCCTGATCTGCCATAACCACTCCTTTGCCCATTCACAAGTTTTTTTATGGTTCACTCTGAGGTGTCTCCCACCACCTCCTCTGATCACTGAGATTGAATTGGGAATTGCTATTTGGCCATGGCTGGGGCAATTCCCTCTCTTGTTATACTCACAGCTTCCTATAATCTCTTTTCAGTTCTTGAATGGAGAGGTCAAGGTCGCCTGAAGGTAAAGGATTACAGAGAAACGAAAGAGTATGGAGACAAGTAGAGGTGGGAGCTTGCTTTCTGGAGAGGCCATCTTAACAGGTTATTAGAGCCCTTGGTTCTGAGTATTCACATGATGCAGAAATACTGGCTGATGGTTCCAAGAAATATACTGTTGTATTTCAGTAAAGGTCTTAAATTAGTTTAAATAGGTTCTTGTTATTATGACGAGAAATACCTGACTTACTCATTACCTAAATGTGACAGTCAATGTTGCTTTTCCAGTTGAAATACCTTATATTCCAAA
>NW_011888840.1:1574275-1576590 GCF_000151845.1 Pteropus vampyrus | reverse complement strand
CCTCCTGGAGTTCCTGATCTGCCATAACCACTCCTTTGCCCATTCACAAGTTTTTTTATGGTTCACTCTGAGGTGTCTCCCACCACCTCCTCTGATCACTGAGATTGAATTGGGAATTGCTATTTGGCCATGGCTGGGGCAATTCCCTCTCTTGTTATACTCACAGCTTCCTATAATCTCTTTTCAGTTCTTGAATGGAGAGGTCAAGGTCGCCTGAAGGTAAAGGCTTACAGAGAAACGAAAGAGTATGCAGACAAGTAGAGGTGGGAGCTTGCTTTCTGGAGAGGCCATCTTAACAGGTTATTAGAGCCCTTGGTTCTGAGTATTCACGTGATGCAGAAATACTGGCTGATGGTTCCAAGAAATATACTGTTGTATTTCAGTAAAGGTCTTAAATTAGTTTAAATAGGTTCTTGTTATTATGACGAGAAATACCTGACTTACTCATTACCTAAATGTGACAGTCAATGTTGCTTTTCCAGTTGAAATACCTTATATTCCAAACGTACTAAATTTCTTTAAGACCAAATCCAAATTTCATTTCTTCATTGAATTTTTATCACTCTACAGGCATATTTTTTCACATTAAACTTTCAAATTGTGTTACTTATTTTGTTCATTAATTCATTTATCAATTCAACACGACTGGCTTAGCACCTGCCATACTGCAGGCAGCATGCCAGGGACATAAAGGTAAACAAGCCTAAATACTTGCCTCCAAAATGCTCACAACTTTTTGCAAGAGACTTGCAACAACAAAATGATATAATGTAACATGATACAATCCAAGTAGAAGTTTAAAGGAAGCACCATGGAAGCAAAGAAAAGTGACAACAGAATTCTACTTTGCAGGGGTAAGGATGGTCTTCTTTTTTGTAGTATAGTTAGTTGCTTGTCATTCTGGCTCCTCCACTATACTGTAAATAAGCAGAAGCACAGTAAATATCCATCATTGTAACCAAAAGCATCCATCACCACCTAGTACCAAGAAGAGTATTTTTCTTAGACCAAGTTCTTTGGGAAACAACTCTGAGACGGAGATTTATAAGCAGAAGATTATTGGGCAGTATTCTTGGCAGCAAGACCTCTAACAGGGTAGGGGAGCAGGACTAAACAGAAAAAAAAAATTGATCCATGGTACAATCGTAATGGAGACTCATTCGTCTCACAGGGAGCTCGAGGGATGAGGTGGCCGTTCAGAGCTGTCTCACTTTGAGGCAAAGGGAACAGGCCATTGTACCCTCGCGTGGACTATTTATTGGATAGGGCTGGCCTCTTTGGAAGTCCTATGAACTTGGGCCTGCAAACTTCTTCAACTGAGGCAATTTACAGAGAAGTAGTCAGCTGTGAGTTATCAGCAGCCCAGACTCCAGCAGCTTGGCAATGAAGACCTCATGCTAAAGAAGGATTTGAGTGTTCTGTTAGAGCAGCTACTGCAGCACCGTGCAAGTGATGGCCATGCATTAACTGTTGGTAGAAGTTCAGTTTTATGTATTATTACTCACTATTCTAAAATTTTATTTTTTCAATACCAGTGTGCATAGTCTTATCTGAGCACTGGATTCTTTATTTTGTGAACTTTAGCTCTGAGCTCATTTGACATTTATAGTCGTCTTGTGGGGAGCTAAGGGAAAACGATTCATATCCACATTATGCATCTTGTTAGTCAATGGATAAGGCCTCCCTGCCTGTATCACACAGCCATTGGAATTTTAATCAAATCATGGTCCCAAAGAAATCAATCATGATCAGGACATTGCAGTTGGCTGACAACAAAGATAACAGTTAAGGCAAAGTGGCGTTATATGATAACAAGTTGGGAGTTCCTTGGAGTTAGGCCCAAGTTAGAGCGAATGATAACTCTTTCCAAAAATCTAAATCAAAGAGATTTTCCTCTGGTAAAAACAGTTTAATCAAAACAAAAGAAAACAAGAAAAGCAACCAATAAATTGGTTGAGTAAGAAAAAAATATAGTACTTTATGATCTATGCCAAACTAGCCAGCTTAATTCATTTTATTGAAAAAGTCTAAACTCTCCTCTGTTGGAAGAGGATTCAAAAGCTCTAAATAAATGTCTACTTTAATTATTATATGAATAGGTATATATTTCACATTTTGGCAAAGGAGTAGCAAAGTGATCGCTGATTCACACTTGTCCAAATGGTTGGTTTACTGAATATAACCTCGACCCTATTTGAGAAAGTTTGTTGACAGTTGACTTGGTTTCTAAACTCTGAAACTCCCAAAGAACACCACCAGGAGAACACCCTTTCACATGAGGATGGGGCAATCTGACCCTGGGGGTTAGGAGGCTG
>NW_011888840.1:1571203-1573725 GCF_000151845.1 Pteropus vampyrus | reverse complement strand
TGGACAAGGTACTTAAATGCTCAAAGCTTCTGTTTTGTTTCTCTTGAAAATGGGGGGTATAATAGTATTTATAAGTTTGAGATGAGAATTACATGAGGGTGTTCATGTACAGTTCTCAGGATATCAGAAGGTACAGTGTAATTATTCATTATATAATAACTATTATCATGATGAAATGAAGGATCTTTCTTCCAAAGGAACAGTTGAGGCAAACAGCACAGAAGTAGAAAAAATGCAGCCATTGGCAATCTTTCTCTGCCTTTGTTATTGCTTACTGCACTCTCATGCTGCTAAACCTGGTTGACACTCATAAAAGTATATGTTAATATTGTAATACTTCAAAGACGAGTATAGTTGAAGGACAATCAATTGTAAAATGGACAACATGGATCCACAGTAGCATCTATTTTGTATGAGATACCAATTACTGGGCCATAATTATTACCTCTATTACTACTGTGCCTGCCTATTATTAGTGTTTTGTGCTAATGAGTTAGAAATTTAATCTCTGTGGAAGGGATTTTATCCTATTTGAACATTCTACTTCTTTATTTAACAAAGATTACATGAACATTGCAAAGTTGAATTAGACATGTTTCTTGCCTGCAAGAAAAAGCACAACTTGAGGTAAAAACAGCAGATACACAGACAGATAGTAGCAATAAAACACAACCTGTCGTCATGAGTATATTCTTTGATTAGATAGGTGACTGGAACAGAAAATCGAATTATATTTTTTATTTATAAATAGAGAAACAAAGTTGCTTTTATTCACTACTACAAAAAAAAATCAACAATTGGACAAGGATTTTCAATTTAACCAGAATTTATTAAACTCGTTATTAATTTATACATACTATGTAAGGCACTGTTATTAATTTATACATACTATGTAAGGCACTGTAGACAAATAAATAAAATCCTTCTTATCCTAATAGAGATCACATTCCAGAGGGTAAAACAGGTAACTGTCTATAGTATAGGAAGACGGTGATGCTTAAGGCATTTTCTTCAGTGATGCGAATTTTCTGAATAATCCAGATCACTTCAAAAAATTTACCTCTTCCTGGAGCAGAGTCCAAAATTTTACCTGGAGTTTGTAAAAAAAATGTTTTAAAAAAGTTCTAAAATATTGAAGACTTAAAAGCCTTTCTCAAATGACATTTTTTTTTCTTACCTTGACATTTGGTGAAGAGTAGAACATCAGTTTCATTTTTCCCTGTTGCTAAGTTATCACCTCCCAAGACCTGGACATATATAATTTCACTCACTTTCTTCCCCAGAACAGGAGTGTATGTGGGTAATGGCTTTTGATACTACTGGATAGATAAAGCCATGTATAAGGTCACAAGAGTAAAATAGCTAATTTAGCTGTGGAACGAAGCATGCCTGCAATTCAGGCAAGGAAAGGCCAGAAGCTTCTTACTTACCCTTGCTCAAAATTCTTGTAGAAAACCATAAATGTCAAATTCTCTTAGGAAGGAAGCATAATAAGTCTTTGCTTCTGAAACAATCCCTTAGAGACTCAGATCAATTAATGGATGCCTCTGGGCCATGTTTTCTGGAAGAAAATTTTTGAAAGTATTGTTTTAGAGGCTGTAAATCTGCTCCCGTGTTTGTCCAGGCCAGCTTTACTCACCAAACAAAATCATCTGTGAGACCAAAGAAAAGATGGGCATTTTCAAAAGAACTTTCTTTTCTTTTCCCAAATCTCACCTTGATCTCTTATAGATCTCATCAGGATATGAGAAGAGAATTAGTTTCTTAGTAAATCAAATCTCTCAATGGATTCTGAGACCAGGGAATTAAGAATCAATATGATACTAAGATATGAAATCTTCTGGGTGAATTGAAACCACCTCTGAGCCAGATTCAGCAGTAAGAAAAGCAAATAACACCACACAGGGCCAGGATGACATGCTTTACGTTAACAAGGGTAGGTGGTTCCAAACCCTGCTCTCAGACTGGAAGACATGAGGTTCTCATTAGCACTGAGGGGACAGGGCCCGTGAGGAAAGCCAGACAGATGTGCTTTGAGAGGCAAATTTAAATACCGGGAAGAAAAAGCTTCCACAATGACTCGTAAAGGATATTTCTTATTTCAATTTGAAAATGATTTAGAAGCAATCAGCCAGCTGATACCTCTCTTCTGACAGATGCAAGCCATGTAAATCTTCATTCCTTCGCACAAAAGAGAATATGAGTTGTTCTGGATTTTCTTTCATAAAATCAAGTACATTTTCCCTTGGCATCTGCAGGGGATTGGTTCCAGGAACCCATCTGAATACCAAAATCTGTGCATATTCAAGCCCCTTATATAAAATGGTAGTATTTCCATATAACCTACACACATTCTTCCATGCACATACTTTATACCATCTCTAGATTACTTATAATACCTATTATAATGTAAATGCTATATAAATAGTTGTTACACTGTATTGTTTAGGGAATAATGACAAGAAGGAAAGTCTACACCTTCAGTACAGATGCATGCCAGCAACAGCGTAATTTTTTTTTTT
>NW_011888840.1:1561789-1569298 GCF_000151845.1 Pteropus vampyrus | reverse complement strand
CCTCTGAAAATACACTCAATATTCTTTAAAATATGTGTAGCCTATAAACAAACACTTTCATTATGGGAATTTCTTGTAAAGAAATAAATGTAGACATCTATGGTCAAACTACAACGAAGCTCAGTAAGTTTGATTCTACTTTCTTAAACTTTTTCCTATACATTTCTAAAACCTCTTTCTTAAATTAAGACTTGTTTATTTTTTTTTACACGCTCAGGTATATAGTTTATAATTACCTAATGATATTTCTAAATCAAAAAAATCTAGTGATATAACACTCTGTTACTAAAAATCTTTAAACAATTCTCTCTGCTTTCGAGACAGTTTAATGCTTGAGGCCCTCATAATATCATCTCTAACCACTAATATAGTGACGGTTGAGTCTGGTGTCTGGAATCAGATTGTGGGAGTCAAACCCGGGACCCACTGCATATTAGCTGTATGTGTTTTTGAACAAGTTACAAAATTTCATTTAACCTGTTTCTTAAACTAAAAATGGGGGATAATAATAATATCTGCCACAGACGGATGCTGAAGGGGTTAAATAAGCTGATGATTGTAAAGTGGTTAATGCAGCTCCTGGCAAATAAGATATATTAGCTATTACTACCTTTGTTTTTTCTCTTGTCATATTGAACTAGTCAAAGAGCCTATTTGAACAAGCTCTTTTCCTCTTGAAAAAAATTCTTCTGTCCCCCACCATTTTGCCCAGTTAAATTCTATTCAGCTTTTAATATCAGTTCAAGTATTACCTGATACAGGTAGTTGTCCCAAGAGTAGGAGATTCTCTTTCTTTTCCTTTCCAAAGCAACTTTTAAACACCAAATCAAAGTTCTTACTGAGTCTTACAGAGAACTGTGTTTATTGAGTTATTTGTCAATCTTTTCCTATGGATTATAAGGTTCTCACAGGCTGGGCCATGACTTATTCAGTGTTAACACATATTCGGGGCTTCGTATGTATTGGTTTTCACATAAAATGCTCATCTGTAATGCTATTACTTATAAATACAGTTGCCCCTTCAACAAAACAAGTTTGAACTACACAGGACCACTTATATGTGGATTTTTTTCAATAAATACTGTAAATGTATTTTCCTTTCCTTATGATTTTTTAATGACATTTTTTCTTTAGCTTATTTTGCTGTAAGAATACAGTATTTAATACATATAACATACAAAATCTGTGTTAACTGACTGTTTATGTTATCAGTAAAACTTCCAGTCAACAGTAGGCTATAGGTAGTTAAGTTTTGTGAGAAGTCAAAAGTTATACATGGACTTTCAACTGTGTGGGGGGTTGGAGCTTTTAATCTCCCACACTGTTGAAAGGTTAACTGTATAATAAATGAAAAGAATATATACATAATAAACACAAAATATGCAGCAATTAAGAAAATGGTTAAGTAAAATATGGAAGCCACATCTACTGAACCAATTTATGCAGACATTAAATTGTTTTACACACTATGTAATAACAAAAAAAAGTGTCATGTTTAATTGTGTGAAAAAAGTTACAAAATTATTATATGCATATAAAAGCAATGAGCAAAAGAATAGGACACAAGTTAATGCTTAAATAAAAAACTAGAATAAACATACAAAACATGTTAAGGGTGCTTATCTTTGAATATTGGCATTGCAAGTGATTTTATTTTCTTTTATTTCCACTTAATGCATTTTTCCAATATTTCATCATGAGCATATATTTCAAATACTAATATTGAATATAATTTTTAAAATAAAAATAACTTAAAATTTTTACATAATATTGAAAATGTATACAATATATAAATACAGAATTCCAACTACAAAAGCACTTTAGTGTCAGCTGATTAATTTAAATAACTGACCTTAGAAGTTGCTAAAAATTCCAAAAAAATTTACACTCAGAGGGGATGAATGAAGTCATGTTTTTATTTGTGAGAGGACAACTAACCCACATATTAAATAGCAGCCGATCCAGGGAATTTACAAACAGAGTAGCAAGGAAGGATAGTTTTTCCTGGGCAGCCTTTGTGCTCTCATTTTAGCCTACTGTTTCCCCTCGCATCTTCTGAGTGACTACCACATACTGTTAGACTCATCCATTCAAAAGCCCTTCTCCAGATTCTGGGTAGAAAGACACGATTTGGTATATTAATCACAATTAGATTGCACAAGAAGGGTAAATTAATATTCCTCTCAGAGGTACTTCCATTTAATTAATAGATCATACAAAACTGAAGAGCTTTAAGATCTAGAAGAATATGTATATAAAGGAGAGATTTCAGTTCAAATGACCAGAGGTGAGATAAAGATAATAATAATTAATATTAATAAATTAAATTGCAGAAATCAGGTACATAATAAATAATAAACATGCCGAACAATGAACACTTCAATAAAGGTATTAATATACTGATAAATATGTAATAATATAATATATTATAGTTAATATTTGGTTTTATGCTAGATTTCAGACAGTAAAGGCAGATTTCTAACTGCCTTTCATATACCCACTAATTAAACCCTCACAACAACTTTATATAAAGGACACACAAATTTCCATTTTAGAGATGGTGAAACTGAGGGAGGCACAGAAGTGTTGTGCAGCATCCTTAAGGTCAAAGCCATGGAGCAGGTGTATAGATCAAGTCAGTTGTGTTCTGGAAGCTGCAATATACATGCTCCATAAATTTCTGGACAAAAGCAAGGTCCTATGCATATAAAATCCAATAGTAAACCATTGACTTCTTTCCCTAAAAAGACGGTCCATTGAAAAACATATTTTAAATACCTGATAATTGCTTAACATATTGCTAGGTATAGTGAGGATGCAAAATAAAAGATAATGGTTCAGAGCTTTGAAATCAGACAGGTCTGAACTCAAAACTCCACTTGGCCACACACGGTTGTGAAAATGAGTACATTAGCCTTTGTAAAGCTTAGTTTTTTTATCGTGTCTTTCTTATTTATCTGGAAAAGGGACAATATATTATAGTGTTGTATGAAGAGTGACAGAGAAAATTCATGTAAAATTTCAACATAATGATTTGGTACATAGTAAATTTCCAACAAAACTCAGAATATAGATATACATACTCTTTTAGAACATACACACGGCAATGAATTTCTTGTAAGCTTTAAATGTTTAGAATAATATTCAATATATTCAATTTTTTTTTTAAATCAAGAAACACAAAGTTCAAAAATCTCACAGTCTTCGACAAACACAAGATAGTGCACTTACAATCAGGAAATGAAAGCTTAATTATCTTTTTATCTTTGGTTAATCAAAATTATGAAAGACTACTCATTTCAGCATAGCAATATATAATTCTCCCTTGTACTTATTTGATTTCATGTCCGCACATAGAGGTAACTTTTTTAAAGCCCCTTTCAAAGAATGTTTTTTGTTGGAGATTCTTTTTCCTTTTCCTTCCAATGCTACACTAACACTCGAGCTCAGAGCCCTTGTCCAGAGAGGGTGATAAAGACCCCATTGGAGTCTCTATGTGAAACTAGGAAAAGAATTGAATGAACACAAGGCCGCAACTCATCCACTCCCTGGAGGGAAGACTAGATGACCCAACACAGCTTGTTCATTCACAGTTTCTATGATGCCTAAACAAAAACAAAACATTGTCTCAGTCGAAAAGGGAGCAACGCTGTTTTCTTAGAAATGTTTTCATGTGTTCCTGCTCTGTGTGTTCACTCTTTGGTGACCTTGCCTACAATTTCGGCAGCACAAGCAGAAGGCTTCCCTTACTTTTTGGCAAAATATTTGGAGACATCCTCAAGGCAGAAGCTGGTAGAGAAAAAAGTTTTTCAGGATTCTCTGTTTGAAGAGGAGACACCTTGAGTCATGGACTCTTTTTCGCAAAGGTGTAAGAAAATCTTATGCCACACCTCCTCTTTCTTTTAAAACAACTTTTAAAACAACTTTTAAAACACCTTTTAAAACAACTCTGGATATGTCTATTTGGGAGCAAGGTCACAGCAGAATATGTTAAGGACTGAAGTTGAGAAATGCCAGTGGGTGGGGAGACATCAGCTTATGAGTACTTTTTGAACTCCATAAAATCATAAAATTTCATGATTAGAAAATAACTCAGAGATCTTCTAACCCTATATTTTACAACTTAAGAAACTGAAATTCCAAAGTGACTTCTTGACCCCTGATCTCATTCTTGAGGATTCAGCCCAAGCATCTCCTCCCTTTGGAAGCCACTCCTGGACTCTTATAAGCAGAGCTCACCATTCCTTCTGTAGGCCGCCACTGGGGCAAGTACATACCTTTAAGATTCCTAACTTGCTCCTGCATTTCCCTTTCCTAGTACTTCAAGCTGAGGTAATTTATCTCAGTGAGACATAGCTTCTAGAGGGTCTGTGGGTACCCTTCATTTGGAAAGGGAGTGCAATGCATTAGCCGTTGAAATTGCAAGCAGAATTTTATATACGAGTCTATGTCACCTCTACAGTTTTCTGTGGACAGAATCCAAAGGTTTCAATAGATTTTTGAAAGAGCGTGTTTTATTCATAAAAGCTAAAGGATCTACTGCAATGGACCATTAGTCCTATGAAAACAACTACATCCATGCTTGTTTTTTAGATGGTATTATTATTTTTTAACAAAAATTTTAATTACGATTGACGTATTATTAGTTCAGGTGTATACTGTGGTGATTAAACACTTATGTAACTTATGAAGCAATTGCCCTACTAAGTCTAGTACCCATCTGACACCATACATAATTATTAAAATACTGACTATATTCCCTACGCTATACTTTATGTCCCCTTGACTCTTAGTCCATGCCCCATTTATCTTATTCTACTATCTTGTCTCATTATTTGTCATTTAACAAGCTCTCAAGTCTTATTAAATGAACAAATTAAAATTTGGCCTATAGTTACTCGATTAGTTAATGGCAACTAAGAAGTGGTCCCCAATTTTTTTGGCCCCAGGGACCGGTGCTCCTATGAGAATCTAATGCCTGACAATCTGAGGTGGAGCTGAGGTGGTGATGCTGGCTCTGGGGAGCGGCAGCAAATACAGATGAAGCTTTGCTTGCTGGCCTGCCACTCATCTCCTGCTGTGCGCCTGGATCCTAATTGGTCATGGACCAGTATTGATCTGTGGCCTGGGGGTTGGGTATCCCTGTTGTAAATGGCATTTCTATTACTTGGATTCTTTTTCCTTAAACCATTATCTGATCAAAACTGAAACTTAACTAGTACTTTTCTACCTTCCCTGTAATTACCGCTCTCATTCTTACAGTTCATGACCCAGAAGATAGTAGAAGTATCTGTAAAACAGGAAGACTCAGTAGACACTGGTGCAATATTGAGGAAAAAATCTGGGATTTCAAGCCAAAATAAAGCTACTTAATCCCAGTTTTTTCATGTCTCAGCTTTGGGCTCTCTCCAAACTCTAACTTTCAGCATTCTAATCTCAAATAGATACAATCTAATTAATATTGTTTCTGCTGAAGTTAATTGACATGAACACAAAAGCGATCTATACAAATCGAAGGTCTTGTTAGAAAACAAAGTCTTAAAGTTATACCCAGCTTTAACTGAATATCTGTAAAACTTCATTTCCATTTCCATACAAACAGATCATCTTCCATGCTGTTCTTTATGTTTTATTTTAATAATGTTAATTTTGTTTTATTTTATCATCTGAGTCAATTTCCTAACCAGGATGAAATTTTGTCCATAAAGTTGCGGCAACCCAACTGTAGAGAGTCATAGTGTTTCGTCTTGGAAAATACTTTCTAAAAATTTTAAAACATTTTTAAAATAGTGGTTTTTCCCTATTATCAAGGACCCAGCAGTGGCATTTCTTTGTCTTAAGAGTATTGTTTTTATAAGTTTGCAATGGCCCATCCCTCAGGCTTTCCTAGAAAATCCTGCAATCCTTCATGGAAAGTAGTAATAATTTACAAATTGTGAACAAAAAATTATCCAGAAAACAGTGAACCCAGTGCACACCTTTGTTGTCCAAATGCTAATTGAAACTTACAAAGAAGTCTACTAAATCGTCATGCCCATTCTCTTTTATTATGTTCACTCTGCTTAGTAATGGTTCTATCTTTTCTGAGTTAACCATGATTCCATATGAATTTCATATTTAAATGTTATCACAAACCCATGATGTTTTTAAAAATTAATTTCATTTTGTAAATAAATAGGAGACTCAAAAGACCTTAGAAAGTTGATCGGCCTCATTCAGCTTGTAAGTTACAGAAGGTTCTTCCTAAATTTCTGTCCAAAGAGCTTTCTATGCATTGCAATAATCCAAAGTCATCTGACTAAAAATCAAATATCATCCTGTCACTTGCCTACTTAACACTTTTCAATGGTTCCCCACTGGTCCAGAGTAAAGACTAGGCTCTTATTATTACCTGAAAAGTTTTTACAATCAAAGTGGAAAATACATTACCTAAATTATCTCTGAATAGCCTCTGTTCAGATGTCAACTATTACTGTATAACCAAATTTACATAAAAGCAGTCTGTCCCTGTGGCTGTTTTAAAGTTTATTCCTCAGCTTTGGAACTTCGCCATTCATGAGAATGTACCAAAGTGAGAATTTATATTTTATTAATCCTGCACAAAACTTAGCACGCTTCTTAAAATTGAAGAGCCACATCTTCCATTGTTTATTGAAAAGTTTCAATAGTCATCACTTTTGACAATTGCACTTTTTCCCAGTTTCTTTATTTTCTCCTATTAAAACTCATTTTGTGAGTTTGTTGGGCATTGTCATTTTAATCTCCATGTCTTTTAGGCTGTCTTTATAACTCTGGGCTGTTTTCAGCATAGTGTCCTCAGATCTATCTCCCTGTTCACTAATTTCTCAGTTGTAATCTATAATTTATTACCTCCAGTGAGGTTTTAGTGTTATTAAATAAATATTTTTAATTTTAATTATTCAATTTCAAATTTTTTTTTGTATTTTGAATTTTTATTGTTTAAATGTCTCCTTTTATTTCTTTAATCATGAAAACTCAAATCTTTGCAGATTTTTTATTTGTTTTGTTTGAATCAGAATTTCTTTTGGCAAGAGTCTTAGAATATACACCTAAAACAGATTTTGTATGTTCCCTCTAGACAAATCAGAAGTAATGCCTATCCAGAATAACATGTTATATTTATTTCTCACGATTTGCAGATAGTGTGAATTTGAATGCCAAGCACACCCAAAAAGAGACTCACATTTTTATTTCTTGAAGGAATAGCTTTTCTTTACTGAGATCATAGTAGACACAGACAAGTGTTCTTGTAGTCTGCTAGATTTCTTTTTCTACTACGCATTACTGAGGTCACAGCTCTTTGACAGCCTCATCGTTGCCTGTTGCTACGATGTCCACATTTCTTCTTCCCTGGTACACGTTGAAACATGGACCTCTGGGTCAATGAATCATAAACATACCAAGGAAGCCAAAGCCTCAGGTCACATGCCTAGTTTTCTGCTTTTAAGTAACATCTTTAGTTCTGATTTCTAGTATTTTTTTTTTCTT